>NW_015159822.1:33265-35892 GCF_001447785.1 Gekko japonicus
GTTTGAGATCCGGGTGCCACATGATGGAGTGAGCTCCCATCTCTAGTTCCAGCTCCTGCCAACCTAGCAGTTCGAAAGCAAGAAATTGCAAGTAGATAAATAGGTACCACTTCGGTGGGAAGGTAACAGCGTTCCGTGCGCCTTGGTGTTGAGTCATGCCGGCCACATGACCACGGAAACGTCTTCGGACAGCGCTGGCTCTTCGGCTTTGAAACGGAGATGAGCACCGCAACCCTAGAGTCGGATTCGATTGGCTTTCGAGCAAGGGAACCTTTACCTTTACCTTTAAATCACAGTTTGAACCAGGATTGTAAACTATGGATTCTTGTGCCTTGTTGATGTAGTGGTTAGGAGCCAGCATGGTGTAGTGATTAGGAGCACGAACTCTAATCTGGGAGAACCAGGTTTGATTCCTCACTCCTTCACATGCAGCTGCTGGTGTGACCTTGGGTCAGTCACAAGTTCTCTCAGAGCTCTCTCAGTCCCCAAAATAAGTCTCTCTCGCCACCTAGCAGTACATAACGCTAACAGAGCTAGTTCTTTCAGAGCTGTTCTCTTCTTGAAAGAGCTCTCTCAGCCCCCAAAATAAGTCTATCTCGCCACCTAGCAGTACATAACGCTAACAGAGCTAGTTCTTTCAGAGCTCTTCTCTTCTTGAAAGAGCTCTCTCAGCCCCCAAAATAAGTCTATCTCGCCACCTAGCAGTACATAACGCTAACAGAGCTAGTTCTTTCAGAGCTCTTCTCTTCTTGAAAGAGCTCTCTCAGCCCCCAAAATAAGTCTATCTCGCCACCTAGCAGTACATAACGCTAAAAGAGCTAGTTCTTTCGGAGCTGTTCTCTTCTTGAAAGAGCTCTCTCAGCCCCCAAAATACATCCAGTTCGCCACCTAGCAGTGCATAATGCTAAAAGAGCTACCACTTCAAGCTGCCAGGCAATCTTAGGATCTCCTGGCTATCCTACACAGAGTGCTATACGATTATTATCATTATCACATTATCACTGAGAGCCAGTTTGGTGTAGTGGTTAAGTGTGCGGACTCTAATCTGGGAGAACCGGGTTTGATTCCCCACTCCTCCACTTGCACCTGCTGATGTGACCTTGGGTCAGTCGCAAGCTCTGGCACAGCTGTTCCTGAAAGAGCAGTTTGTGTCAGAGTTCTCTCAGCCCCACCCACCTCACAGGGTGTCTGTTGTGGGGAGGGGAAGGGAAAGGAGATTGTGAGCCGCTCTGAGACACCTTTGGGTAGTGAAGGGCGGGGTATAAATCCAATCTCTTCTCTTCTTCTTCTTCTATTATTATGATTACTACACCCTTCAGCCTCACCCATATGGAGGGAGTAGCACATACTAGAAGAAAATCTTTCTCCTCTGTTTGCGTTCCACTGTGGATAGGGTAAGGACACTCCCTCCCCCCCTCCCTTTCTTTCTGTCTTCTCTGCTTCCAGTCTAGCGATGAATCACTAACCAGAAATGTGCTTCAGAGACTTCAGTCTCTCCCCGGAGAAAAATTTTAAATGACAAGAGAAGGGGTGGGGGGAAATTCGGTTTAGGGAAATGGTTCTCAAACTGCAACCAGGGCCTCGAAAGTGGGTTGTGATTCGTTTGCAGGTGGGTCGCTCAGTCGGGGGGAGCGTTACCCAAATCAGTCCCTGAGCTGGGTCTGAACGCCCCTTATAGGTTTAAGACTAGGCAAAAGTTCTGGGGTCCAGTCGGTACTGTTCCAGTCCAGTGTATACACAACTCCTAAAACTGACCCAGAGATTCACCGTAGGGAAAAAAGGGAAAGAAATATAAAGACTACGGTTGACATCCCCCCCAAGGGGGGTGGGGTTCCCCCTGATTTCGCCCCCCCCCGATTCTCTGTCGGCCAGCTGGCCGGTGGGCGGAGCCCTGCCCCCAAGAGCCCCGTCCTGCCTGATGTGCTCGGTGCGATGACATCACCCAGTGACGCCACCCGGCGTGATGACCATCGAGTTTTTTGCCCAAATGCTAGACGAGCATCCCACCCGCCATGCCCGGCGTGATGACGTCCCCTCTGGGTGACATCATCACAGGGCACGTGCTTTGCATGCACACCAGAAGACTCCCGGAGCAGGACTGGATTCCCCCTCCCCCTGTCACCAGCAGCCAGACAAGACCCGGCAACCCTAATAAAGACAAAGCATGCAACCTGCGAGTTACTTTAATACTCTTAAAAGTACAAAATCAAAGACCGAGGTCTGAAGAAGTGAAGAATAAGAGAAGAGATTGGATTTATACCCCGCCCTTCACTCAGAGTCTCAGAGCAGCTTACAAACTCCTTTCCCTCCCCCTCCCCACAACAGACACCTGTACAGGATGGAGTGACATACATTCAACTCACGCAAATCTATGCTACCAGAAGTATTGGTGGACTTTAATTGGCTATACCTGAGGCCTATCATATACAACAATAATATACATATAAATATATAAGGATACAACATCTGGCCTTCTATTGCATATGTACTTAACATCTGATGTTAAAAAAAACTTTTTTTGAATGTATGTCAAGTTTGTATTTTGGATTGTGACCACTGAGGAAGGCCCTTTGGGGCCGAAACCCGTCTGGTTCAGTTGCACAGCACTAACCCATCTATGTATGAGT
>NW_015159822.1:35914-38874 GCF_001447785.1 Gekko japonicus
ACATCTGGCCTTATATTGCATATGTACTTAACATCTGATGTTAAAAAAACTTTTTTTGAATGTATGTCAATTTTGTATTTTGGATTGTGACCACTGAGGAAGGCCCTTTGGGGCCGAAATGCGTCTGGTTCAGTTGCACAGCACTAACCCATCTATGTATGAGTGTTGAAAAAATTTTCATGTCAGAATGTGAACATTTTTAATGAGTCTAAGTTTTTTAAAAAATGTGTACACCTGAATAAATTTTGTATGTTTATAATATTTAGTGTCAGCTTAACCCTTGTGGATTCATAGCAGCTTTTGGGTTGAGTTTTCTTCCCCCCCTTTTTTTCCCTTTTCCCTCCCCCCCTTTTTTGTTCGTGTTCTGAGTTGGAAAATACCTGGAGATTTGGGGGATGGGTCCGGGAGAAGGCGGGGTTTGGGGAGGGGAGGGGCCTTGGCATGGCGCAATGCCAGAGCCTCCACCCTCCAAAGCAGTCCTTTTCTCCGGGGGAGCTGATCTCTGTCAGTTGGGGATCAGTTGTAAAAGAAGAAGAGGAGGAGGAGGAGATTGGATTTATACCCCGCCCTTCACTACCCAAAGGAGTCTCAGAGCGGCTTACAAACTCCTTTCCCTTCCCCTCCCCACCACAGACACCCTGTGAGGTCGGTGGGGCTGAGAGAGAGAGCTCTTGACAGAAACTGCTCTTTTTCAAGGACAGCTCTTGTCAGAACTATGGCTTGCCCAAGGCCATCCAGCCAGGTGGAAGTGGAGGAGTGGGGAATCAAACCCGGTTCTCCCAGATCAGAGTCCGTGCAGTTAACTACTACACCAAACTGGCTCTACTCTTAACCACTACACCAAAGCAGGAGATCCCCAGGCCCCACCTGTAGGCTGGCAACCCTAATGGAACAGGGGTCACTGGGGGTGTGGAGGGGGGAGGCATTTGTGAATTTCCTGCATTGTGCAGGGGGTTGGACTAGATGACCTTGGAGGTCCCTTCCAACTCGGTGATTCTGTGATTCCAAGCAGTTGATTTGGGTTCCTTTTTTTAAATGTGTCTGTGCATGTACTATAAATATATTTATCATAGTTTCTTCCTTTCCTTCCCCCCCGCCAGGGTGTCGGTCTGTCTGTCCACGGGCATTTCCGAGTTGCCACAGAGAAGACCATTTTTGCGATGCCCGAGACAGCAATAGGTAAACGCTGACTGTGCAATTTCAGAGCTTTGGAAGCAGAGAAAGCAGTGGGAGGGAAGGAGGCGAGTGTGAGAAAAAACAGGGTCGCACTGACTTGTCACTGTTATTCATTGAGTGGTCTTCTTTTTGGGCACACACACACATACACTTGGGCTGCCTTTGTGTGTGGCTCTGACGGTGGCCATTTTGTGCTTGGCTTCAACTCCCATGGTGGCCATTTTGTGCTGGACTCCAATTCCCATGGTGGCCATTTTGTGGTGGGCTCCATCTCCCATGGTGGCCATTTTGTGCTTTGCTCCAACTCCCATGGTGGCCATTTTGTGGTTGGCTCTGACTCCCATGGCGGCCATTTTGTGCTTGGCTCCAACTCCCATGGCGGCCATTTTGTGCTGGACTCCAGTTCTCATGGTGGCCATTTTGTGCTGGACTCCAATTCCCATGTTGGCCATTTTGTGCTTGGCTCCAACTCCCAAGCTGTGGTGGCTCAAGTGGTTAAGACGCTGAACTGCAGGCTGTGGAAGGTCGGTAGTTCAGCAGTTCGAGACCCGGGTGCCACATGACGGAGTGAGCTCCCGTCTCTAGTTCCAGCTCCTGCCAACCTAGCAGTTCGAAAGCAAGAGATTGCAAGTAGATAAATAGGTACCACTTCGGTGGGAAGGTAACAGCGTTCCGTGCGCCTTGGTGTTTAGTCATGCCGGCCACGTGACCACGGAAACGTCTTCGGACAGCGCTGGCTCTTCGGCTTTGAAACAGAGATGAGCACCGCAACCCTAGAGTCGGATTCGACTGGCTTTCGAGCAAGGGAACCTTTACCTTTACCAACTCCCATGGTGGCCATTTTGTGGTTGCGCCCCCCCCCCCTTTCCAAAGGTGTCCGCAGGCTCTAAAAGGTTGGGAACCCTTGCCGTAAGCAAAACAAGGCAGCACGTATGTGTCTCAGAGGACAGACTGGAAAAGCAGGCTGATGTCATTCATCTGGGCCAAAAGAGCCCGCTGGGAGGCACAGAGATGGTCCCACGAAAGGCTGAGTGGCCAGGGAGTTTTAACGGCTAATCCTGCTACCTGCCTCTGTCAACTTTGTTCTTAAATTCACACAGGCCTTTTCCCCGACGTAGGCGGAGGCTACTTCTTGCCCAGACTCTCAGGGAAGATTGGCTATTTTCTTGCCCTGACAGGATTCAGGTTGAAAGGAAGAGATATTCACCGAGCAGGAATTGCCACTCATTTTATAGAGGCGGAGAAGGTAAATGTATCTGAGCGGGCTGCGTCAGGTATTGAACAGAATGCAGACCCTCAATGTGGGGGTGGGTGGCCGTTTTCAAGCCACCTCCTTAAGACTTCCTGAGCCCCATGTGGGAAAGAAGGACTCTCCCCTTCTCTATAATCCTCCCAGTCGGGCACATGAACACACACAAAGCTGCTTCATACTGAACCTGACCGTGGGTCCATCGAGGTCAGTATTGTCCACTCAGACTGGCAGCGGCTCTCCAGCGTCTTTCCCATCACCCACTGCCTGATCCTTTCTAACTGGAGATGCCGGGGATTGAACCTGGGACCTTCGGCATGCTGAGCAGAGGCTCTCTCACTGAGCTACAGCCCCTCTCCATGGCTCTCCAGGGTCTCAGGCAGAGGTCTTTCCCATCACCTACTGCCTGGTCCTTTTAACTGGAGATGCCGGGGATTGAACCTGGGACCTTCTGCATGCCAGGCAGGTGCTCTTCCACTGAGCTACAGCCCCTCTCCATGGCTCTCCAGGGTCTCAGGCAGAGGTCTTTCCCATC
>NW_015159822.1:39540-53416 GCF_001447785.1 Gekko japonicus
CCACTGAGCCGCAGCCCCTCCCGAATTATCCCGGTGAATTTCCAGACCAGTACCCGACAGTTAGGCATGCTTAAACTCATTGATCTCGTGGGCTTACACATTTATGTGTTTACTTACTCCATTTATACCCTGCCTTTCTCCCTGATGATGACACACTGTTCTCCTCTTCTCCACTTTATCCTCACAACAGCCCTGTGAGGTAGGGTAGGCTGAGAGAGAGAGGAAGACTGGCCCATGGTCACCCAGAGGGCTTCCAGGGCACAGCGGACATTCGAATCTTGTCTCCCCAATCCTAGTCCCATGCTCTAACCACTACACCACACTAGGTACCTGTGTGTCGGATTGTGACCTCAGGCTTCCGCCGCCTTGTTAGAGCTCTTTTCGGAGGAAAACAGTTGACTTTGTAGAAGTATCCTGTGCAGAATTTTGGGGAACTGGTTTTGACAGCTCTTTGATGCTTCCCCGCAGGTGGCAGCCCTAGAGAAAGACTTAACAGAGCTGAAAACACCCTCTAAGGAAAACGTTGCTGATCTCCTGGATTCCTATCATATGAAGGTACGTGGGTAGCCCCCTGTTGTCCTGGCTTTGGGCTTTTCTGCATCCTCATTTTCCTCACTCGTAAGTTCCTGTTTCTTCAAAGGGGGGACGTGTTCTGTTCCGCATGTCTTTTCTCCCTCTAGTGGTTGATCCGATATTACATCTAAGGGCTCATTTTGTAGCAGGAACTCCTTTGCATATTAGGCGACACACCCCTAATGTAGCCAATCCTCCAAGAGCTCACAGAGCTCTTCTTACAGGGGCTACTGTAAGCTCTTGGAGGATTGGCTACATTAGGGGTGTGTCGCCTAATATGCAAAGGAATTCCTGCTCCAAAAAGAGCCATCCATCCCATCCATCCATCCGTCCGTCCGTCCATCCGTCCATCCGTCCATCTGTCCATCCATCCATCCATCTATCCATCCATCCCCCAGGCCTCTTTTTGTAGCAGGAGCTCCTTTGCATATTAGGCGACACCCCCCCGAATGTAGCCAATCCTCCAAGAGCTTGCAGAGCTCTTCCTACAGGGGCTACTGTAAGCACTTGGAGGATTGGCTACATTAGGGGTGTGTCACCTAATATGAAAAGGAGTTCCTATCTATCTATCTATCTATCTATCTATCTATCTATCTATCATCTATCTATCTATCATCTATACCAGGAACACCCCCAAAGTCCCCCGCTGGGGGTGGAAGATGGACTTGGCAACCCTAGGAACTTACAAGTGAAGAAAATGAGAAAGCAGAAAACCCCATTGTAGTGGAGAACCTTTGTACGGCAAAAATTAGCAGATTGCTCTGGGAACAACCTGAGGAGGATTAGGGGGGGCAGGAGGCGAGGCGGGGTAGACACACAACACTGATGTTAGCTAGTTAGTTTTGTTATTACGGTCTTAAGACCAACACAACACCTATGATACAAAATGGCCGGAAACAAAATTTGAAATCGGGAATTCCTCACTGGAAAAGTGAGAGTTCAGATCCGAAGGGGAAAAAAACGTGGGAAAAGTGGATTCAGAAAACGTGGGGTAACGGGGCGCTAAATTCGGATCTATTCCTGGGAAAGCAAAAATCTGTGCAGAAAGCTTTAAAAACTTTTAATTATTGAAGAACACCGATGTGGAGTTTTGCACTTGTGAGAAAATGGTCACAGCGAAGAAGGCGCATGTACAATGGTCACATGTGATGGCCTATATGGGACTTGTAGGCATTTGTCTACATGAAAAAACTCAGATGCTCAGAAAAGCTGTAACAGCTGAAGCGGCCTTCAGTGTCTTAGAAATGAGGAGAAGCATTTTCCAGTAGCATTTTTAAAAAGATATTCACTTCAAGCAGATAATGGAAAGCACAGTCTTAGAATCATAGAATGTTAGAGTTGGAAGGGACCTTGCAGGTCATCTAGTCCAACCCCCTGCACTCTGCAGGAGTATACTGAAAGATAGCCCTACATACCTACAACATACCCGAAAGATGGTCGTCCAGCCTCCGCTTGAAAACGTCCAGCGAAGGAGCATCCACCACCTCCTGAGGCAGTCTGTTCCACTGCTCAACCACTCTTACAGTTAGGAAGTTTCTCCTGATATTTAGCTGGTATCGACTCCCTTGTAATTTCCACCCATTAGATCTAGTCTTGCAATCCGGAGCAAGAGAGAATAGATCTGCTCCATCTTCTACATGACAGCCCTTCAGATATTTGAAGACTGCAATCATGTCCCCTCTAAGCCTTCTCTTTCCCAGGCTAAACATACCCAACTCTTTCAGCCTTTCCTCGTAAGACTTGGATTCCAACTCTCTCACTAATGTCCACCATACACAAGGAAAGTTTAATTTGGGTTCAGCTATCATCCATTTATGTCTGGAATTGTTAATATCGTTAAGGCACACTCTTGGAGTTGTCATTTTATTCAGGCGATACCGACGTTCATTTAATGGGAAATACATTCCCACCTGTAATGTCCCCCCACCCCACCGATCCATTTGGGGTGAAGTCCTTAGGGGCTTTAACCCTCACATAGAGGACCCTCCTTGGCAAAATGCAGAAAGGGAAGAGAGCCTCTTCACATTTTATAGCCTGTGAAAACTTTTCCTAGCAGAGGGGGGGGGGGGTTGGGAAGCGTGGTAATGTTTTTTTTAAACCTCACCCCCTTTTCTGTTGTTGGAATCCTAATGCAGGAGGTGGGGGGGCGGCAGGCATTTTTAAATGGAAATGATGAGAGGTGTTACACGTGCATGCAGGCACAGGTCCCATGCCAGGTTTGTTTATTTATTTGCATTATCTGTAGTCCGCTTATCTCACTGGGACACAAGGCGGATTACCCACAGAAAGTTAATGCAGTCAACAGGATAGGACCAATGCTCCCTCTAAACTCTGGAGTCCTGTAAGCAAAAATTCTACTTTCTGAGCTACGGGCATTAAAGTTGTGAGCAGGTGATTTGGCTGCCGCGTAACTTAGTTTGCTTCAGAGCCATCCCTTCCTGACCGAAGGCAAAAATGTGTGAGCCGGAGGCTAGAAAACGGTGAGCTAGCTCACACTGACTCAGCTTAGAGGGAACTCTGGATGGGACATCCGCAAAACAGTGCAGTGGGATTCGGCGTGCAGAAACCTGGAAGCCGCCGAAATCTGAAAACAGAACTAAAGCAAAGCCGTGAGTATCAACGCACCATTCGCCATTTTTCTTCTAGCCTTAACTTTCTGGTATCTCCGGAGAAGCCAGCAGGCTTTGTTGAGAGAAACTGAAATGCTTCAAACGGTACCACGTGGGGAGATCAGGCACAGGAGGGAATGAGATTAACTACCCACCCAAACCCACTTGCTCCATTTGTTTTGGTGAAAACGACCCCACCCCCATTCCTCCTCACGTTACATGTGAATTGGGGGGGGGGGGTCTCCAGGGCTGTTCTTAGGTGAGGGGAAAGATCCTCTCAGATGGAGAGATCAGACTTTTCACTCACGGGTTCCACAGACAGGTGAATCAGCAGCGGCACAGAGCACTGAAGTGCCAACTGTTGTAAGGGAAAGGTAAAGGTTCCCTTGCTCGAAAGCCAGTCGAGTCCGACTCTAGGGTTGCGGTGCTCATCTCCGTTTCAAAGCCGAAGAGCCAGCGCTGTCCGAAGATGTTTCCGTGGTCATGTGGCCAGCATGATTAAACACCAAGGCGCACGGAACGCTGTTACCTTCCCACCGAAGTGGTACCTATTTATCTACTTGCAATTTCTTGCTTTTGAACTGCTAGGTTGGCAGGAGCTGGAACTAGAGACGGGAGCTCACTCCATCATGCGGCACACCCGGGTCTCGAACTGCTGAACTACTGACCTTCCACAGCCTGCAGTTCAGCGTCTTAACCCCTTGAGCCACCGCAGCTCCTTTACCAACTGTTAAGTTAAATGTAAAAAATAAATCATTTGACTTGGAAGCACGGAAGCTTTACACAGTATCCCGTGATCCTCCATATTTCCCAGTTAAGGGGAAATGCTGTTCAAATAAATTACAAAGATGGTCCGACTACGGTGGTAATGAAGGAAAGAAATTTTACTTACAAAAATAGAACCACGTCTTACATGACATATTCATGTAGGGACATATCACTTATTGTGAACAGATTGACTTTGAAATAGGTTAAGTTGGTACCGCTCCAAGCCCAGGTAAGAGGGAGCAAGAGAGAGGTCCTATAGAAGATGAAACATGGAAGGCAAAGCAAGGGCCAAAGATGAGAGGGTGGGGCCGACCGCCAGGTGTACCCAAGTACGAGAATTCTCTTAACCCTTTCCTTCCCCGATCCTCTTTCACGCAGTATTAAAATATCCAACACCAGCATGGACTATGTGTTCCGGTTGGATAGTGTGCCTGTCAGTTACATACCTGCTGAGTCGCTGCCCGTCCTTTGCTGAAGAGACATGTAAGCCGCAAGCAGAGTTCTGCTGCAGACTTTGTAGCGGCAGCTCCAACCTCCTCAGCTCAGATCCAAAAGCCGGAGGAAATCTCATATGGGTCAAGTTGCCCTTCTGGGCGCTGACATCGGGTTTTAATTAGCTGCTTTCCGAATGCACCCCCTCCGTCAGGCACTTCAGCACACCTGTTCTGTTATTGTGTTGAGTTTTAACAAAGCTCGTCCTGGCTGGGTTCCCGTGTCAGCATGTTTGGAGCAGTCGGGCGAGTCCTGCGGTTATGTGAAAGCAACTGGTCCAGTAGCTTGGTGGGGGGGAGCTATCCGTTTAGGAGCGAACTCACAAGGTTGGTGGGAGGGGATGGGGTGGTGGAGGGGGAAGTCTGGTGTGTCTCCTCAAGACCCTCAGAGGTAGGATGGGGGAAGGAGAAGAAACAGAGAGGAAGAGGTGGATCATAGCCATGCTCAGCTGCTGAGGCTGGGCGTATGGGGTGCATGCGCTGAAAAACTACCTTATTTACTTGGAAGGAAGATGACTGGTCTCCTAAAAGTGATAGACAGACAGACAGATGATAGATAAGATAGATGGATAGACAGACAGACAGACAGACTAATTTGTATAGAAATGTACGATACCTTCCCTTTTATGGTATCCCTTGGAAATACCTAGTCTTGCATATGATTGTATCAGGCCTACTCAACTTGTGATGCGCCGGTCATGTCTCACGGGGATTTGACAACACACACTTGTTTTTTCAGTCCTAGGCCAGCAGCTGGTTTAGGAGCTTAGCATTCACAGTTTTTCACCTGTGTCCATTTTGATCAGTCACCAACTGGGCCGGCTTGCCAAGTGTGTGGGTAGCCGACGGTTCTGTGGCTCCAGAGGGCCGGGTCCAGGGGGCAGTCAGAGTTGCCAGACCATGCCGGGCATGGGGAAATGGGGGGGGCACAGTATCCTCCGCACCGCAGAGTAACTCCCGGGTTCCCCATGGAAGTGACGTAGTGGCACAGATACCACCGTCTTTTTAAAAAGTCTCCTGCTGCCATTCCGAGCAGCGGTGGGCAACAGGATCTGGAGAAAGAGGAGTCCTCTACCGGAGAAGTGGCAAGCAGTGTTCCCTCTAAGCTTGAGTGAGTGTGAGCTAGTTCACAGGTTTTTAGCCTCCGGCTCACACATTTTTTGTCTTAGCTCAGGAAGGACAGCTCTGGAGCAGACTGATTTATGCAGCAGCTCGCTCACAACTTTAATGCCAGTAGGATTTTTGCTCACGAGTCTCCGCAGCCTAGAGGGAGCATTGGTGGCAAGCTTAAGAGGGTTGTAAGCAGAACTCAGCTTGCAGCTCAGGAGGGGCCACGGCTCAGTGGGAGAACATCTGCTTGGCATGCAGAAGGTCCCAGGTTCAGTCCCCGGCCTCTCCAGTTAGAAAGGACCAGGCAGCAGGCGATGGGAAGGAACTCAGCCTGAGACCCTGGAGCGCGGCTGCCACTCTGAGTAGACAAAACGGACCTTGATGGACTGACAGCGTGATTCAGTTGAAGGCATTCAATAGCCTTTCCCCATTTCTTGTGCATTCCCCCTAATCCTGCTTCTTGGGGTGGGGTGACACTCAGTAGTGGTTTGCAGTGGAAAATCCGACTCTATTGAAATATTCAAGGGGCTTCGGTCAACAAACTTGTTCGTTTCAAATTTGAAAGATACAATCCCATCCTGTTGTTGTTGTTTTTTAAAAAAAATATCCAGTCATAATGGCGGACATACGGGCTGTTCACAGAATCCGTTACAGTAGATGCAATCCCAGATTGGTATTCCAAAGGAACGAGAAAATAATAAATGTTATGACATCCGAAACAGCCAAAAACGGATGGTATTAAAATAATTCTTCGTCAGGCATCTGATGGGGAACGGAATGATTTATTTGTTCAATATAATTCGTTGCGGTGCTTGGCCTTACAAACACTCTGGGCCTTTATGAGCAAATCCCTTCAGAATTTCAATCAGTATCTTTGGGTTTAAAGATCTGAGGTGATTTTCTTCTTGATACAGGCGGTTGTTTTCAGCAGTCCCAATATGCCTTGCAGTATACTTTCAAGGCAACAAAAAAGAAAAGAAAGACTGGTGCCAAAAATTATTTGCTTTTTTTTAACTTCCATGGAGTATTCCCACACGGGGACTCAGTTTCCCGCTTATGGAACACTTAACGATCAATTAAAATTTGTCAGATGCTGTCTTCTGTCCCTTTCATTTTAAATATGCATGATTTTCAGTTCCACAGACTGTTTCTTCTGTCAGAAAAGAAAGACAGCTACAAGGAAAGAGATCTGGATTCGAGTCCAGCGTCACGTTCGAGACCAATAAGATTTTCGGGGGTATGAACTTTTGAAAGTCAAAACGCCCTTCATCAGATACATCTGACTCTCGAAATCTCGTACCCCGAAAATCTTGTTCGTCTCTAAAGTGCCGTTGGACTCGAATTTAGCTCTTCTACTGCAGACGAGCATTGGTACCCTCCCAGAACTGTCTTCAAGGAAGGAGAGCTTAACTCCCCGTACCATCCAGCTTGAAACTTTGCATGCCTGCAGAAATCAGTCCTGTACAAGACACGTAACTCTTTTTTCATCCCGCTTCGGCATGGCTCTCTTTACCAAGGATCTCCGATGAGCGGGCGGCAGAAATATTAATGGGCTTAATTCAAATACCGCTGTGGTGATAAATTTTCAGCTGAGCGGAAAGCAAAGGAGTCTCATCTTACGCACGCTGAGAGTTAATGAGCTGGAAGCTGTGAACAGGAAGGCGGTGGACTGCAAATGCCCGGCGTTTGTCTCTGATCCTCTCCCCCCTGACGCGCTTGTCAGGGAGACGCATCCAGTGTTCCCTCTAAGCTGAGTTAGTGTGAGCTAGCTCAGTTATTTTAGCCTCCGGCTCACACATTTTTGTCTTAGCCCAGGAAGAATAGCTCCAGAGCAAACTAATTTATGCAGTAGCCCAATCGCTTGCTCACAACTTTAACGCCAGTAGCTCACAAAGTAGGATTTTTGCTCACAAGACTCCACAGCTTAGAGGGAATATTGGACGCATCCTCGTAGTCTCGCCCACACCCTTGTTGTGGCAGAAGGTCTAGGCGGGTTGTCACAAGTTCCAGTTCAAACGCTTTGTATGATGCTGCCTTCTCGGCTGGCTGTGAATAGTCGATACTCGTTGCCTGGTGTGTCTGTGCATAGTTCTGGGATGATTATAAATAGCCAGGGAGGCTCGTTGGTTAGGGGGCTAGAGACCAGCGTGAAAGGTTGAGTGGTCCTGCCCACCTTGACATTTGGCTACCCTGTTTGTGTGTGATCTTTCTTTCCTCCAAGGAGGTCAGGGTGGCACGTCTGGGTCTCCCTTCCTCCATTTCATCCACACAACAACCCTGTGAGGTAGGTCAGGCTGAGAGAGAGTGCTACCAGAGACACCCACAGTGCTACCTGAAGAAGAGAAGAAGAGATTGGATTTATACCCCACCCTTCACTCGGAGTCTCAGTGCGGCTTACAAACCCCTTTCCCTTCCCCTCCCCACAACAGACACCCTGTGGGATAGGTGGGGCTGAGAGAGCTCTGACACAAACTGCTCTTTTTCAAGGACAGCTCTTATCAGAACTATGGCTTGCCCAAGGTCATCCAGCCAGGTGCAAGTGGAGGAGTGGGGAATCAAACCCGGTTCTCCCAGATTAGAGTCCGTGCACTTAACCACTACACCAAACTGGCTGGATGGAGGAGGAGGAGGATTTTGGATTTATACCCTGTCCTTCACTCAGAGTGGCTTACAAACTCCTTTCCCTTCCCCTCCCCACAACAGACACCCTGTGAGGTAGGTGGGGCTGAGAGAGCTCTGAGAGAACTGCCCTTGAGAGAACAGCTCTGAGAGAACTTGTGACTGACCCAAGGTCATCCAGCCACGTGCAAGTGGAAGAGTGGGGAATCAAACCCAGTTCTCCCAGATTAGAGTCCGCACACTTCACCACTACACCAAACTGGTGAAGAAGAGTTCCATCCTGCAAAGTCCACTGGGATTATGCTTTCTATCTTTCTTTGGCTATGTTAAGAATGTATGAGTGAACTTTACAGCAGGATGGAGATTTGAATTAAGAACCTGGAAGGTTAAATGAATCCAATTTGAATTAAGAACCTGGAAGGCTAAATGAATCCCAACTCAGTGGGCCCAGTATTTAAATAAAATATGTTTTAATCTAAATGGAGACTATATCAGGAGCTGTAACTGGGTTTTTTTTAATATCTTGTAATAAATATTTATATTTTTGTATAATTAATGTATACTTACATTCTGTTTTCATTTATTTCAATATTGGGCCTGCTGATCTGGATTCGTTTAACCTTCTAGGTTCTTAATTCATCTTCTTGGGTTAAGTTTTTTCTTCCCCTCTTTTTGTTCCTGTGGATGGAGATTTGAAGCCAGGTCTTCCCGGTCAGGATGTGTCACTCAACCTGAGGGTTCCCAACGTGGCGCCCGCCAAGTGTTTTCAGAATGTGGGCAGGGCCAAGTGGGATTTTTGCCCAGCAAGACTTCTGATTGGCCACTGGAGATTTGATTGCCTGTGTAGAATTTTAAGGCTCTTCAGTGTGTAACTGAAGGTAGGTTGCATCGGCCATTTTGTGGCTGTCTCTGCCTCCTATAGCATCCATTTTGTCAGAATTCCAAATGTGCCTATAGGGTCAAAAATGTTGGGGACCCCTGCTCTAACTACAGCACCACGCTGACTCTCTACCAACGACACCGTGTGTAAGATTAGCTCAGGGTTTTTTTATTTGCCTGAAAATACAGTTATAACGTACGAGAGAATTCTTTGAAAATGGTCGTAACCAGGGCTCTTTTTGTAGAAAAAGCCCAGCAGGAACTCATTAGCATAATAGGCCACACCCAACAGCAGGAACTCATTAGCATATTAGGCCACACCCCTGACAGCACAGCTCATTAGCACATTAGGCCACACCCCCATGTTACTAGAAGTGTGGTTATCCAGCCACACCCACCTTTTGCTTCTTATTCCGTTTACCTTGTTTGTTGTCAAAACCCAGGGCTTTTTTGTAGCAGGAACTCCTTTGCATGTTAGGCCACACACCCCTAATGTAGCCAATCCTAATGAGTTCCTGCTGTTGGGTGTGGCCTATTATGCTAATAAGTTCCTGCTGGGCGTGGTCAACTTGGGAGCCAGCCGGAACTCCATTCCTGTGCGTTCCTGCCCAAAAATAGCCCAAAAATAGCCCTGGTTGTAACTCTGCTAATAGTCGATTGCCTTACAAAGAAGCATCGTGCATTTCTGTGTTTTAGCGGTGCCCTTTAATTATTTTAGCACAAACTATTTTAACCAGTTTATAGAAATTCCGTTGTCTCACGTTTTCTTAAAAGGGACATCGAAAATGACTGTTTTTATTTGCATTTTTCAGAATCTGGGTGATGAAAGTTAAGGGATTTTTTTTCTTTTTCAATTTTGGTCAACAGTGCAAACTTGATCAAGAGAAAGAGTTCATACTAAGTCAACATCTGGACAAGATTAACAGGTATTTTCAATTGCTTTTGACCCTTCCTTCCTTCCTTCCTTCCTTCCTTCCTTCCTTCCTTCCTTCCTTCCTCCCTCCCTCCCTCGCGCCCCGCAGCTGCGGGGAGCCTGGGCAACCCCCCCCCCTTGAAGGTTTTGGCTGTAGTGGGTGTGGCCAACTCTGAAGCCAGCCGGAACTCCGTTCCTGTGCGTTCCTGCCCAAAAATAGCCCTGACAAAATTCATTAAGATTCAGTTTGTGGCAGAATTAGTTTGCAGTTAAGTCCAATAAAGAACAGAGTACGTGAATAAATAAAAAGAGTATATTTTAAGATGCCTGCAAAAATATTTACCAAGCAGAACTCCTTTCTTGATTCAGGTGCGACTGTTTTATTACCCATTTATTTGTTAAGAACGTGTCTGTGCCGCTTCTTCAAAGAACTTGTTGGAGGCAGCTTACAAAGTAAAATGTAATAAAAACATTAATGTGATTAAAAACCAAACTTGCCGTTAAAAACCCAGCGAGAGCATAAAAGCAGCATCACAGCGCCTTAAAAAAGCCTCATAAAACTGTACTCAGGCTAGAAGCAGGCCATAAAAGTGGTTTTAAAAGGTTGACCTTTTATTTAAAATCCTGGATAAACAGGACCGATTTCACACAAGAGCTGTGCCGCGGTCGTGCCTCCCTTTGCCCCGCTCAAAAAACCAGGACCACGAAACCGCAGGGGAAATCGGGCGAAGCCGCGGGTCAAAATGCGGCTGCACAGCTTCGTGTGGAAAACTGACCAATAGAAGCGGGGCAAAGGGAGGCGCGGCCGCAGTACAGCTCTTGTGTGAAATCGGTCCAGAAGTGTTTTGCCTCGATCCTTGACTCTTTAAGGCACCGGACTCTGTTCACAGCTTGGGAGTCTTGCTGGATTGTGGCCTTCCGTTAGAGAAACCACTGTCTGTGACAGTGAAAAGTACTTTTTTCCAGCTACGTCGAGACAGGAAGCTGGCTTACTATTTGCAGATACCTGACCAGCCCATGCTGATCCATGCTTCAGTAGCCTTGAGGCTAGATTACCGTAGTGCCACCCACATGGGGATGACCCTGAAGACAGCTGCCACTATTATCTGGGGGTAGCCGCATTAATGTGATTAAAAACCAAACTTGCCATTAAAAACCCAGCGAGACAGTGAAAAGTGCTTTTTTCCAGCTATGTCGAGACAGGAAGCTGGCTTACTATTTGCAGATACCTGACCAGCCCATGCTGATCTATGCTTCAGTAGCCTTGAGGCTAGATTACCGTAGTGCCACTTACGTGGGGATGCCCCTGAAGACAGCGGCCACTATTATCTGGGGGTAGCCGGCAGGACCACGTGACTCCTATTCTGAGGTCCCTTCACTTGGCTGCCCGTTCACTTCCAGGTCCATACCAATGTTCCCTCTAAGCTGTGGAGTCTTGTGAGCAAAAATTCTACATTCTGAGCTGCTGCCATTAAAATTGTGAGCAACCGATTTGGCTACTGCATAAATTAGTTTGCTCTGGGGCCATTCTTCCTGAGCTAAGACAAGAATCCATGAGCTGGAGGCTAAAAACCTGTGAGCTAACTCACACTAACTCAGCTTAGAGAGAACACTGGTCCATACTAGATTACTGTAGATTACAGCTAGATTACTGTAGCACACTCTATGTAGGGCTGCCCTTGGAGAACTTGGGAAAGAGCAGCTGGTACAATACCCAACAGCCACTTTATTATCCGAGGTAGCCGTTAGGACCACGTGACTCTTCTTCTGAGGTTCCTTCACTAGCTGCCCATTGATTTCCACAGCTGAGAATTAGATACGCTGATTACAGAATTAGATTTGTATGTTATACGGTCTTGGGTCCTGAGATGCTGAAAAGAAAGGCAGTCATAGAGATGTTTTAAACAAAGGAATCAGGGAAGGCAGGGGTCAGTTCATAGAAAAAGAGGTGCAGGGGCTCATTAGCATGACTTATTTGCATATGCCACACCCCCTGACATCACCGGAAGTGTGTCAGAAGGCAACACCCACTGCTCAGGCTCCACTGGACTGTTTTGGATTGCTAGCTATTGGAGGGGGGGGGAACGTGCAGATCTGTCCTTGCAGAGGAGGGAGAGCTTGTACCTGAATAAAACTTGGTCTTAAAGGTGCCACTGGACTGTTTTGGACCGGGGGGCCGGGGGGGGCTCTGCAACTTACCTGGCTGCTTCTTGCTCTGACTGAGGGCTGCTGGGAGCAGGGGGTGGGGCTTGTTGCATGTGCCCGCCCCCTGGGCTCTTTACTGCCGGAGCTCCGCTCCTGTGCGCTCCTGCAGGAAATGACCCCTGAGGGAAGGGCATTTCGCAGGTGGGTGCCGCCACTGGGGGGGGGGGAACTGTCATTGGCCATCACTTGGTTGGGGACTGTGTGAAATGGGATGCTGGACTAGCTGGACCATGTAATTAGTCTGATCCAGCAGAGCTCTTCTTAAAGGCTCGGAAACGTCACATTTTGTCAGGTGTGGTTCTTTTGCTTTCCTGATAACTTGTACTATACTCTGTGCCTGCTATGCTGTAATAAATATGTACATGTATTAAGAATTCAGTATTTTTCTGATCCCAAAACATTTTAAACCATTGGTTGATCTGCGACATTTTCTATTTAGCCTGTTTTCAGCCAGCAGCATGGAAGAACTTATCCAAAACCTGAAGCGGGATGGTTCTCCTTTTGCGCTCAAGCAACTAGAGGTAACATGACAGTACGTTTTACTTTATTGTCGGGGTACATCCCGAGCCACCTGATGGCCGGAGCGGAGCAGACGGTGACCGATTGCGGGAGCGGGGCCTTTGGCAAAATGCCAGGGGGTCTCTCCCTCAGCTCACCCCGCGTTTGCTGGTTAACGAGCATCCAAACAAGTTCTGTGACCCCCGCCAAGGTGGGTTCGACTTGCATTTCTCAGCCTCCCACCCTGCATCCCAAACCAGTCTCCTCCGTCCTCACTGTGGTTTCAGGACTCTCCCACCCCGTTTGAAACGAACCACAGTTAGGGCTAACGCGGTTAGCTCTGAGAAGAGAAAAGAATTGGGAATCTGCACGATTTATTTATTTATTATTCTGTTTACTCCGTTTGTACCTTTCCGTACTCCCCGGTGGGGGCCCGACCAGTGTTCCCTCTAAGCTAAGTTGGTGTGAGCTAGCTCACCATTTTTTAGCTTCCAGCCCACACATTTTTGTCTCAGCTCAGGAAGGAGGGCTCCCGAGCAAACTAATTTATGCAGTAGCCCAATCGCTCGCTCACAACTTTAATGCCGGTAGCTCACAAAGCAGAATTTTTGCTCACAAGACTCCACCGCTTAGAGGGAACATTGGGCCCGACGCGGCTTTCATTGTTCTCCTCTTCTTCATTTTATCCATAACAATCCTGCGAGCTCACTTTGACGGAGAGCGTCTGATTGGCCTGAGGTCGTGTGGCAAGGTTCCATGGCAGAATAGCATTCGAACCTGGGTCGTCCCCCCTCCCCTCCCCGAGTCCTAGTCTGATGCTCTAACACAGGGGTGTCAAACATGCGGCCCGGGGGCCGGATCAGGCCCCCGGAGGGCTTCTATCAGGCCCGCAGTGGAACTGGCTGTCTTCTGCTTCTTCCCATTCTGCTGCTGCTGCATCATTGTATGTTTGCAGCTTAGACACAAACACAAAGGGTTGGTTTTTTTACTTAAAATAAAAACATGCGTAAGACATTAGCACTCTTGCAATATTTTGTTTATGTGTATGTAACAGTGTCTGATAACTGACACCTCTTGCTGTGTATTATTGCATCAAAATGTCTGTGCTGTTGCAATCTTGAGTATGCTGTTCAGGTGTGTACCTGTAAGCTGCAAACCTATGATGACGCAGCAGCATCAGAACTGGAAGAAGAAGCAGAAGACAGCCAGTT
>NW_015159822.1:55067-60959 GCF_001447785.1 Gekko japonicus
GCTCGTCTGGCCTTGAAAACCCCTGTGGTCCTGGGGTCACCATGAGTCAGTTGGGGCTTGATAAAGGTCTCCCTTGCTCAAAAGATAGTCGAATCCGACTCTTGGGTGCGGTGCTCATCTCCGTTTCCAAGCCGAAGAGCCAGCGCTGTCCGAAGACATTCCGTGGTCATGTGACCGGCATGACTAAACGCCGAGGCGCACGGAACGCTGTTACCTTCCCACTGAAGTGGTACCTATTTATCTACTTGCAATTTCTTGCTCTCGAACTGCTAGGTTGGCAGGAGCTGGGGCCAGAGATGGGGGTTCACTCCGTCACGTGGCACTCGGGTCTCAAACTGCCGAACTACCAACCTTCCGGTCTGCAGCTCAGCGTCCTAACCTCTGAGCCACTGTGGCTCTTGAGGCTTGGTAGCACACCATTATTGTTGTTATTGTTGTTGTTGCTATTATCATCATCATCAAAGTGTGCGTCCAGTGGCACCTTTAAGACCAACAGAGTTTAATTCTGGGTGTAAGCTTTCGTGCGCACGCACGCTTCTTCGGCCTTTGCTTAGGCCTGATGAAAATATACATTACTGTGTACAGACACAGAACAAAGTTCGAGTCCAGCGGCACCTTTAAGACACACAAAGTTTCCAAGCGATAAACTTTATTATTATCTGGCTATCTACAAGATCAAACAGTAAAAGGGGCTATGGTGGCCTGGATGAAAGACCTAGAACACACTTTGGAGATAGATCAATGGTCCAAAATTTGGAATGCAGCTAAACTGATGAGAGCAATACCATATAAAGAGAACATATATAAAATGTTCCATAGGTGGCACTGGACACCTGATAGAATAGCAAAATGTTATGCGACAACATATATATATATATTTGAAGCCTATAGACCTCTAAGTGGAATTGAAGGTTTCTCTGTAGGTATGACAAGCGAATGTTCATGTTATTCTTGTATGTTTATGTACGAACTGTTCTGGAAAATAAATAAAAATAACAATTAAAAAAACAAAAACAAACAGCACCATGAATTGAAAACAGACTGGTGGTCAATTAAGCTGCTTCAAAATGAGCAACAAATGTTCCCTGCAGCTAGCCCCTGATGGTAACTGGGTTGCCACATTCTGGCCCAGTTGTTGTTTCTGGGCTGTCTTCAAGGGAAGTCCTGCGTAGGGCACATTGCAGTATATCCAACTGTGAGGTTATAGAAGCATGGATCAGCATGACCGGATTATCTGAGTCTAGGTAATGAGAGAGCTGACAAACCAGATGCAGCTGACAGAAGGTGCTCCTGGCCACCATGCCCACCTGCTTTTCAAACAGCAATACAGAATCTATGAGCACCCCCAAACTCTGCTCTGAAAAACTGCTCTGAAAAAGTCAAAATCACCCCATCAAGGACAAGTGGATTCAATGCCTCTAAAATATCAGCCTTTCCAACCAGTATTACCTGTCTTTTCCACAGTCTCAACAAGGTTATGGTATGGATGTACATTCCTTAGACTGGGTTGCAAGGATATGGCCAAAAAATCTGGCAATGCTTACATATAGCCTAATTAGCAAATGAAAAAAATATCCTCAATTGTAGCAAATCTGAGCACTCCAGTCTGGTTTGGGGAAAATATTTCTGTACTATATAGTTCTTAAACACTTTCAAACAACCAGCCTCTAATTATTTCTCACCACAGGAAAACGTAGGGTTTAAAAATGTCTTGCCACTTGAATAATACCCAGAGAACATGATTGTTAACTCTTTTAAAGGGTTACAGAGACAATCCTAATCTTGATACATTTTCATATCCAATCTTTAGTTTTATTCAAGGTATCAGCTTTTCGTGTTCAAACACCCTTCTGCAGATACACACTAAAGCTCGTACCCAGAATTAAACTGGGAAAGAGCATACTGTGGATTGGGGAAAGACAGCTGGTACACAGTCAGGGCAGAACTTTGGGTGGATGCTCCAGTTTGGAATTTGTGTATTTATGTTTCCTTATATCCCGCCTTTCACCCCCCAGTGGGGACCCAAAGCGGCCTGCGTCCTTCTCCGTTTTATCCTCACAACAACCCTGTGAGGTAGGTGAGGCTGAGAGGGACTGGCCCAGGGTCACCCAGCGAGCTTCCGTGGCACGAGTGGGGATTCGAACAGTTGGTTGGCTGGTGTGGAGGATTCCCTTGTCTTTCGGAGAAAGAAAACAGTGCCCTGAAGGGCGACAGGGGGAACTGAATACTTCTCCCCACCCCAATAGCAGTGCTTTGAAGAACGTCAGCAGGTTATCAACTTATTGTTGTCGTTATTTTTTCTTGTTCATCTGCCTACCGGTTGAACAGTTTCCCACTGAAATTGCAGGCAAGGAAACTCCCGACCAATGCTCCCTCTAAGCTGCAGAGTCTTGTGAGCAAAAATTCTACTTTGTGAGCTACTGGCACTGAAGTTGTGAGCAAGCAATTTGGCTGCTGCATAAATCAGTTTGCTCTGGAGCCATCCTCCCTGAGCCAAGACAAAAATGTGTGAGCCTGTCGTTATTTTTTCTTGTTCGTCTGCCTACCGGTTGAACAGTTTCCCACTGAAATGGCAGGCAAGGAAACTCCCGACCCTTTCTTACGGCTTCATGCCATTGTTTTTTAAGTGTTTGACTTTCATGACCGAGGCCACCAGTAGGATCTCTAGCTTGGCTCTGTCCTTGTAAATTCTGCCCTCGGAAAGAGAGCTAGCTGAAGTTCCGTGTAGAAACATAGAAACACAGAGCTGGAAGGGACCCCAAGGGTCATCTAGTCTGACCCCCTGCACAGTGCAGGAAATTCATACCTACCTACCTACCTCCCCACTCCCCCAGCGACCCCTGCTCTATGCCCAGGGGAAGGTGAAAAACCTCCAGGATATCTGGCCAGTCTGGCCTGGAGGAAAATTGCTTCCTGACCCCAAAGTGGTCATCAGCATTTCCCTGGGTAAGAAAGGGCCACTAAAACTAAGCACTGAGGCCACCCTTCCTGCCCACCCTCTCCTGATCTGCCCAAGTTCACAGAATCAGCATGGCTGTCAGATGACCATCGAGCCTCTGCTTAAAAACCTCCATAGAAGGAGAGCCCACCACCTCCCAAGGAAGCCTGTTCCACTGAGGAACCGCTCTGTCAGAAAGTCCTTCCTCATGTTTAGCCGAAGACTCTTCTGATTTAACTGCAACCCGTTGGCCCTGGTCCGACCTTCTGGGGCAACAGAAAACAACTCCGCACCATCCTCTAGATGACAGCCCGTCAAGTACTTGAAGATGGCTATCATATCACCCCTCAGTCGTCTCCTCTCCAGGCTAAACATTCCCAGCTCCTTCAGCCTTTCCTCATAGGACTTGGTCTCCAGACCCCTCATCCTCTTCCTTGCCCTCCTCTGGACAGGTTCCAGCTTGTCAATATGTAGCTGCTGAAGGCCACACTTGAAATAATTAACATATTGAGTTAATGATTTGAACAGGATTTTAAGGAATTCACTTATTCCCCGAACATAGTAAAAAAAAACTGAGAACGAGTTTAGTGTTTTTTTTAAACTGTATTTAGCTTCCTTCAGCCGACATCGATTTGGTCAGGCCGCCCCACTTATAAACACTAGTCTAGACAAAGTCACACAGTCGGTACGCCTCAACCTTGCTTACCGCTGGTTGAATTCAATTAGTACCCTGCTGTGTTTTATGTACTTCTCAGGGGAAGAAAGTGAGGTGGGCGAGACCATTCTGGCTTTGCCGAAACAGCGGTGCTGGAAGCAGACCCTAAGGGGTTGCCTCCCTGCCCTTTGGAAAACAGCCCCTCACAAAACAGGTGCGCCAAGTGTGCTTGTTTTTGCTTCTGCACACATGCACACAGTAGTTGTCGATCCAAAACAACTTCGAGCTCAGTTTAGCTTGTTCAGCAAGCTGAGGCAAAACATGAATTCTCCCTTGACCTTTGTCCTGGTTACTGTACTTGATAGTAAAGTTAGGAGCTGTCTCTGTGCCACGGCCACTCCCTACACACATTTTCCCAGCTTAATAGTGGTTTGTTTCTGTGAACTTTCACCTCAGGTTGGGGGACAGACTCCAGAGTGGGTGTTTTTAAATTGGGGAGTGAGTGCCACCATGTAATTGTCTGCGGGATCCAAACACACGGGGAGGAGGTTCTTACCTCATAACCCAGAACGGATGGATACAATGAATCCCCCAAGCCCCGCCCACAAAAGCAACCACCCCCTCGGCCACCACCCTCACTTCCCTCCTGCCCAATTTAAAGGGCTTCAGCTGATCGGTGGGGACCATGTGGCCCGCCGATCAGCTGGAGGGCCCTTTAAATCTAGCAGGAGAGAGAGAGCCTGTGGCAGCCATTTTGTGGTTGTGCCAATCGCTCTGTGTCCAAATTCCAAAGGTGCTCAAAGGTTGAGGAGCCTTGCCTAAGCCCACTAATCTAAGACTCTCCCAAGAAATACTACGTTTAGTGTCAGTTTTCAGATTTTGCTTTGACTGGTAAAGAGCACAGTTGTAGCTGTAAATGTTTTGGAGAGGGGTGTACAGAGTATCGTTTGTCTGAAAAGGCATCTTGTTAAACAGGCCTTCTGCCTGAAACGTTAAAGATTTACCGTTAAGAGTTATTCATAACCACCTGCAGCAGCCATTTTGTGGCTGGCTTTGCCTCCTGCGGCAACCATTTTGTGGTTGGCTTTGCCTCACGTGGCAGCCATTTTGTGGTTGTGTGTTGGATCCCCAAGCATCGAGAATAAATCCACGTGTTCATTCCCCAGCCTCTCTAGTTAAAGGACCAGGCTGCAGGTGATGTGGTGGGCCTCTGCCTAAGACCCTGAAGAGCCACTGCCAGTCTGAGTAGACAATAATTATAATGATCATGTGGCATTGTGTGTAGAATAGCCAGGAGGTCCTAAGGTTTTCTGACCGCCAAAAGTTGTAGCGCTTTAGCATTATGCACCACTAGGTGGCAAGCTAGACTGGGGGGGTTTTTTGATATTTTTTGTGTTTTTTTAATGTGTGTGTGTGCGTGTGCACACCTGGAAGTCATGGCGACCTCCGGTGACCAACCCCTCCTGGGGGCCTGGAGCATATTCAGAGAGGTGGCTGAGTAAAGCCTGCCCCCGCCTCCCGACTGCTGGTATTCCAAGGAGGTCTCCCATGCAGGTACTTACCCGAGTCGGCCCCGCTTAGCTTCCGAGATCTAACGAGATCAGGCTTGCCTGGGCTATCCAGGTCATGGCGACTTGTTTTTTAAGGCCAGAGACGTTTCAGAGTTGGTTCGCCACTGTCTGCCCCTGTATCACGACCCTGGCATTCCTCGGAGGCCTCCCTTCCAAACACTAGCCAAGGCCAACAATGGACCAAGAGTCTGATTCAGTCTTAGGCAGCTTCACGTGTTCATAATCGTGTTTCTCCACATAGGCCATTTCCTTACCCATGCAA
The DNA here is from genome assembly GCF_001447785.1 of Gekko japonicus. NCBI lineage: Eukaryota > Metazoa > Chordata > Lepidosauria > Squamata > Gekkonidae > Gekko > Gekko japonicus. Next base: position 60,494 of record NW_015159822.1, read on the forward strand.
GAGACTGGCATCGATAACTTCAAGGCAGCCTGAGGCTCCTCTTCACTTCGTACCGGGCGTGTGCTAGCTGGCTTTTGCTCTTCAGTTCATACATGCAGCTGGCAGGATCAGGAAAACAGCTCTTAGTCGGGGGCGACTCCAGTGTCAATTTTCGTTGAAAGCACAGCTGTTGCCTCCCCGCTAATCCTGAAGTTTCTCTGCTTCTGTAGTGGGACAGAGAGGAGATGGGGAACGCCATTGCACCAAAGCCGTAGTCAGGGGTCATTTCGTAGAAAAAGAGGTGCAGGAGATCATTAGCATAACTCGTTAGCATAGCTTATTTGCATATGCCACACCCCCTGACATCACCGGAAGTGTGTCAGAAGGCAACACCCACCGCTCAGGCTCCACTGGACTGTTTTGGATTGCTAGCTATTGGGGGGGGGTGCAGATCTGTCCTAGCTGTCCTCGCAGAGGAGGGAGAGCT
>NW_015159822.1:61021-65725 GCF_001447785.1 Gekko japonicus
TGCAACTTACCTGGCTGCTTCTTGCTCCTCATGGCCCAACTGAGGGCTGCTGGGAGCAGGGGTGGGGCTTGTTGCATGTGCCCGCCCCCTGGGCTCCTTAGTGCCGGAGCTCCGCTCCTGTGTGCTCCCGCAGGAAATGACCCCTGGCCGTAGTGGATCTGATTGGGGTGCTTTTGTGAATCTGAGGAGCACTTAAGACACCGGATTTTCTGAGGGCACCCCTCAGGGGGTGTTGAGCTTTTAAGGTCCTTCTTCCCAGAATTCAGACATGTCCTCTCTCCCTCAGGATGTGGCCACAAATAGTTCTCTTGAGACGCCTTCTCCCTTGTCTCCAGGTGGCCCCGTCTTTTGTCTGCTGATCGATCAGTTCCTCTTCCAGTTTTCCCGCCCGATTGCCATCACCTTTTGCTATAGAAAGACTGGGCAACTCACTTCTCTGTGCTCCTCCCCCTATACGATGCTTTCATTCCCTGTGTCACACAGTGGACAAACCTGGGTGACATCAGGAGGTCCACCAGCGGGATCAGAACTCCAGAAGCTCCCCCACTGTTGCCCCCCAAGCACCAAGAATACAGAGCATCACTGCCCCAGACATAAGAACATAAGAGAAGCCATCTTGGATCAGGCCACTGGCCCATCCAGTCCAACATTCTGTGTCACACAGCGGCCAAACCCCAGGTACCATTAGGAGGTCCACCAGCAGAGCCAGAACGCCAGAAGCCCTCCCACGGTTGCCCCCTCCCAAGCACCAAGAATACAGAGCATCACTACTCCAGACATAAGAACATAAGAGAAGCCATGTTGGATCAGGCCAATGGCCCGTCTAGTCCAACAATCTGTGTCACACAGTCTGTGCCTGAAGCTGCCACCACTTCCTGTTATAATTCTAATTCCCATTAGATATTAACTTATGCCCTCATATTCACACATATTTATAATGAACCTAAGGAAGAAAAGCTGGACTGTTCAGGTGAAATCGATGAAGAATGCAAAGGATACTTAGAGACATTCCTCTAGTCAGACAGACTTGTGGCACCCCGGCCTCGGTCCGTGATCCTGGAGAAAGGAACCGGAACATTCCAGAGCAGTTGAAGGCAGATGGCTGTTTGCTAGGATTTCATTCTCTCCCCGCAGTGGCTATTAAGCCAGCTGGTAATGATTCATGTGCACAAAACCGGAGGCAAAACCCTCCGTGTCCTCTCGCGCTCTCAGATCTACCCGGCAGCTGGGAGTTAGCAGATGTAAGGACAACACAGGCAAAATGGGTCACTGCTTTATCAGCCGGTGTCTGTGAAGAGAGAGGGGGAGCCGAGCAATCGGGAGCCGGAAAAGCCACGGCCGCTGCGAGTTGGACAGCTGCCATCGCACCCTATGGGTGAGCGGACCTGCCGAAAGCAGCGGCAGGGGGTAAATCGCGCCATCTGCCTCTTCCCAGGGCACCAGGTCTCTTGTGATGCTAAGCGGTGCAATTCAGCTCACAATTTGTCAAGCTTATCTTTGGGTTTTGGTTTTTTTTACATGCTCTCTGGGTATTGGCAGAGGGGCGTTTGGGGGAGGGGCTTTGGCTCAGTTGGTACAGCATCTGCTTCACATGCGGGAGGTCCCAGGTTCAGTCCCCGGCATCTCCACTCAAAGGGACCAGATAGTAGGTGATGTGAAAGACCTCTCTCTGCCCGAGACCTTGAAGAGCCGCTGCCAGTCTGAGTAGACAAGACTGACTTTGGTGGGCCAATAAGTCCGATTCAGTATAAGGCAGCTTCATGTGTTCATGTGTGTTATCCGGGAGCGGGAAGTCCTTTCGGCAAGGTCATGAGACAGGAAGTAGTGTTTTTGGGGGGGCTTGGGACCAATGCTCCCTCTAAGCTGTGGAGTCTTGTGAGCAAAAATTCTACTTTGTGAGCTACTGGCTGTGAGCGAGCGATTTGGCTACTAAGTGGTTAAGACGCTGAACTGCAGGCTGTGGAAGGTCGGTAGCTTGGCAGTTCGAGACCCGAGTGTGCCGCATGACGGAGTGAGCTCCCATCTGTAGTTCCAGCTCCTGCCAACCTAGCAGTTCGAAAGCAAGAAATTGCAAGTAGATAAATAGGTACTATTTCAGTGGGAAGGTAACAGCGTTCCGTGCGCCTTGGTGTTTAGTCATGCCGGCCACATGACCATGGAAACGTCTTCGGACAGCACTGGCTCTTCAGCTTTGAAACGGAGATGAGCACCGCAACCCTAGAGTCGGACTCGACTGGCTTTCGAGCAAGGGAACCTTTACCTTTATCTTAGCTAAGGCAAAAAGGTGTGAGCCGGAGGCTAAAAAACTGTGAGCTAGCTCACACAAACTCAGCTACACTGCTTGGGACAAAGAAGGCCGATCCTTTTAATGAATGGAAGACCTGTTTGCATTTATTCTTTCAGGTGCTCTCAAAGGAGCAGTACCCCCTAATGCTTTTCTTTGATGTGCTTCTTTCCTGCTTAAAATCCCTACACATAATACTGGGCCTGGGGTGGTCTTGGAAATCTTCCTAATGGTATGAAATATAAGATTCAAATGGGAAAATCTTTGATTTGCTCCGCAGACGATTGCTAAAATGTCCCCGACGTCTCTGAAGATGACCCTCAGGCAGCTTAGAGAAGGAGCTTCCCTGAACCTGCAAGAGGTCCTCTCCATGGAGTACAAGGCGGGGGAGGTACCCCACACAGTCTCTCCCAACACCCTGCCCCCAAGGGAGTGCCACAAATAAAATTAAAAATTGGAAGTCAGAGGGGGCTGGGCTGGATGGGGGGGCATTGGTAGTAAGTCAGGGGGGCAGGCCCCGAGATGCCCCACTATAGCTACAGGCCTGTGACTGGTGCTTTCTGGGCCACGTGCAATAGATTCACTATGCCAGCAGCAATGCTCCCTCTAAGCTGTGGGGTCTTGTGAGCAAAAATTCTCCTTTGTAGCTACTGGCATTCAAGTGACGAGCGAATGATTTGGCCGCTGTATCGATTAGTTTGCTCTGGAGCCCTCCTTCCCGAGCTGAGACAAAAAATGTGTGCGCCGGAGGCTAAAAAACTGTGCACTAGCTCACACCAACGCAGCTTAGAGGGAACACTGGCTGGCGGTGAATTCTCAGCTGTTAATCTTGTCGGTTCAGAACGATGTCTCGAGGATCTCCGTTGTGCATTTGTGCCCGTGATTAGTGACATGATGCTCTTGTGTATGGAGCTGAATCATGAGAGGAGGGGCCTCTGCTCGGCACGCGGAAGCTCCCAGGGTTCAATCCCCGGCATCGCCAGTCAAAAAGGACCAGGCAGTAGGTGATGGGAAAGACCTCCGCCTGAGACCCTGGAGAGCCGCTGCCGGTCTGAGCAGACAACACTGACCTTGATGGACCCAGGGTAGGGTCTGATTCAGTAGAAGGCAAAAGAATAGGGAGGGACCATGGCTCAGCGGCAGAGCATCTGCTGTGCCACAGTCCTTCAGTGGTAGAGCATCCGCTGAGAGCCAGCTGTGGTGTCGTGGTTAAGAGCGGCGGACTCTAATGTGGGAGAACTGGGTTCGGTTCCCCACCAATGCTCCCTCCAAGCTGTGGAGTCTTGTGAGCAGAAATTCTACTTTGTGAGCCACTGGCATTCCAAGTCGGGAGCGAGCGATCTGGCTGCTGCATCAGTTAGTTTGCTCTGGAGCCGTCCATCCTGAGCAAAGACAAAAATGTGTGAGCCGGAGGCTAAAAAAACGGTGAGCTAGCTCACACTCACTCGGCTTAGAGGGAACTCCCCTCCACATGAAGCCAGCTGGGTGACCTTGGCTCAGTCGCAGCCCTCCCAGAGCTCTCTCAGCCCCCCCCCAAATAAGTCTAGGTCACCACCTAGTGGTGCATAATGCTAAAAGAGTTAGAACTTAAGGCTGCCAGACAATCTTCAGATCTCCTGGCTGTACCACACACAATGCCATATTAGAGCATCTGCTTGGCATGTAGAAAGTCCACAGGTTCAATCCATGGCATTACTACTACTACTACTACATAGGCTGGATTTTAATCCAGTCGCACCTAAGAGACCAACAAGATTTCAGGGGTAAGAGCTTTCAAGAGTCAGATATCAGACGAACAGAGCTTTGGCTCTCGAAGGTTCGTCCCCTGAAACTCTTGTTGGTCTCTAAGCTGCTCCTGGACTGGAACCCAGCTCTTCTACTGGAGACCGGCACGGTTACCCTCTGAAGCGAAGTACGTAGGCTGTGACTCTACTGCTGGATGGATCCCCATCTGGTTCCTCCATCGCTTTCCCACTTCTTTCGGAAGCCACCTAAAAATGCATCCAGATGCCCGCCCCCCACCCCACCTCACCGGGGCCATTGTGCTGTGTCAGAGTAGCATCTGATACGCACTGGGATGGAGGCCAAGAGAGAGGCCCAAGCTCGAAGTGAGCTGAGAATCCAGTCTGTTTCAGGACTGTCCAGCATGGCCATAGACAGCTGAATGCTAGAGAGTCTGCATCAACTCTTTGGGTGGACACTATTAGACACAACCTGTGTCTCTAGCTGTGTTTTCCCAACCCAATTTGAGAAACACGCACAGCAGTTCTGTAGAGAAGAAGAAGAAGAGAAGGATTTATACCCCGCCCTTCACTATCCAAGGGAGTCTCAGAGCGGCTTACAAACTCCTTTCCCTTCCCCTCCCCACAGCAGACACCCTGTGAGGTAGGTGGGGCTGAGAAAGCCTTTGACAGAAACCG
>NW_015159822.1:65931-81454 GCF_001447785.1 Gekko japonicus
CGGGGCTGAGAGAGCTCTGACAGAAACTGCTCTTTTTCGAAAACAGCTCTTATCAGAACTACGGCTTGCCCAAGGTCATCCAGCAGCTGCAAGTGGAGGAGTGGGGAATCAAGCCCGGTTCTCCCAGATTAGAGTCCACGCACTTAACCACTACACCAAACTGGCTCTGACTGAACACTGAAATATTGATTAATTAATAAAGGAAGAGTTCAGATATCAAGGTCTGGAACCCCTGAATACCCAATAGACTCTTCGAGTGTTACAAAGGGTGACATGAGATTTTATAGTCTGTCACAAGCAAGCAAAACATTGTTATTTGTGCCATCAAACATCAGCACTCTGACCTCACAGGTCTCTGATGGGCGGAAAGCCTTTTGGGCCGGGCTTTCCCAAGTACAGTTCATTCTACCTTTTACTTTTTAATAGACAGTGGGCGCTTCTCTCCCCCAGACTGTGAAGTTCTAAAAGTACCTATCTGACTTAATAGAAGACAGGGTGTCTTTGTTCACCATTTAGCTGATTTCAGAAATATGTTCTGGTTATAGCTAAAATGCAAGGCCATGAGGCCTGTCTATGGGCAAAATAATGGTCTGTTAGCAGCTTTTTATTCTCCCAGCATGCATTTTTAAGCAGTGGCCATTAATGAACCACAGTATCTGAATATACGTTCATGGTACTCAGCATATCATGGAAATGCTAGGTGTACCTACTAAGTTAACCTGTTAGTCAGTGGCAGAGTACAAAAGTGTTTCCTAAACTGTGCGTACAGCAACGCTGTTTCAAGGGAAGTGACTTCACGCGAGCGAAGTACAGGAAGAGAAAGAGCTCTTGTCCCGGCGGGAGCTGGGAAACCGCAGTATTCCAACATTTGGTTTGTTTTTTAATCTTCCAGAGAGGCCACGACTTCTACGAAGGGGTGCGAGCAGGTAAGGTTCAGGCCGGAGAGGCCATGTCAAGTTAGGAGCGGGGTTGCTGTCGTCTACTTCAGGCTTGTTGTTACTGTTAATGGAACGGGAGCCAGCCGCTGGGCGTGGATTTGTAACACTGTCAGTCAATGTTCCCTCTAAGCTGTGGGGTCTTGTGAGCAAAAATGCTACTTTGTGAGCTACTGGCATTAAAGTTGTGAGTGAGCAATATGGCTACTGCATAAATTAGCTTGCTCTGGAGCCCTCCTTCCTGAGCTGAGACAAAAAATGTGTGAGCCGGAGGCTGAAAAACTGTGAGCTAGTTCACACTAACTCAGCTTAGAGGGAACACTACTGCCAGTCATTCCGGCAGGTTCTGTGCTAGATCTGGGAGTCAGATAGAGGGTGGCGCCGGGCACCACTCTTAGGTGCAGCCTGGATTTCCCTTTACTGGAATTTTATCAAATAGAGCAGGAGTCCAGGAGCACCTTAAAGACTTACCAAAACATGTGGCAGGGGAGGAGCTTCCGCGAGTCACGGCTCACTTCTTCTGATACGACTCGAATGTGAGTCCATCAGTCCTCCTGTCTCGGAGAGTGGAGTGCTATTGTCATTCGGCATCTGAAATCCCTCAGAGGAAAGACCGGAGAGTCTGGGACTTTTCCGTTTAGAAAAGAGACGACTAAGGGGGAGCATGATAATAAAGGTTTATAAAATTATGCCTGGGGTGGAGAGGGTTGGCAAAGAGAACCTTTTCTCCCTCTCCCAAAATATAAGAACTCAAGGGCGTCCAGCGACGCTGATGGGCAGGAGGTTCAGGATGGGCAAAAGGAAATACTGCTTGACACACAGAGAGTGATGAAAATATGTGGAATTCACTGCCAGGGGATGTTGTGATGGCCACAGGAATGCACAGCTTTAAAAGGGGATTAGACAAATTCAGGGAGGATACGTCTGTCGATGGCTACTAGCCAGGGTGCCTGAGGGGAACCTCCACATTCAGAGGAACTAATCCTGTGAATCCCAGAGCCAGGAGGCAACATCCGGGGAAGTTCTTGGCCTCTCTGCCCTGCTGTTGGCCCTCCAGAGGAACTGGCTGGCCTCTGTGTGAGACAGGATGCTGGATTAGATGGACCACTGGTCTGATCCAGCAGGGCGCTTCTGATGTTCTTAGGAAGGCCTCAGGCTCTGTGCCCTGTTGTTGGCCCTCCAGAGGAACTGGTTGGCCTCTGTGTGAGAGACAAGATGCTGGACTAGATGGACCACCAGTCTGATCCAGCAGGGCTCTCCTTATGTTCTTACAAAGGCCTCAGGCTCTGTGTCCTGTTGTCGGCCCTCCAGAGGAACTGGTTGGCCACCGTGTGAGACAGGATGCTGGACTAGATGGACCACTGGTCTGATCCAGCAGGCCTCTTCTGATGTTCTTAACTATATTTCCAGGGAATGAGCCTTCAAGAGTCAAAGTTTCCTTTGTCAGAGGGAATGTTATTTAGCAGGGCAAGAAAGAAAACCATCCCAGCACTTTTCCTTTTGACATTCTGGCTTCCCTTGGCCAAGAAATCTCTCTATGTTAGAATGTGCCGTTCCCCACCCGCTTTTGGAAGTGTAGAATCCTAGAGGACCGGCACTTGGCCATTTTTATGACTGGTGAGATGGGCTCACCTTGGGCCTGCTTGTGAAATTCACTGCCCGTTGCAGAGAGATCCCTATTGTTAACACTACTTTCTGAAAAGGATGCTCTAAATACGTAGGAAGACAAGCAGCAAAGGGAAATCCTTAAGGACGCAGGAGCCTTCTCCCAGAACCGAGACGAACACCGATGGTTGTGATTTTCATTAGGAGCAAGCACTGTTCTTAACACGCAACCAGATCAATCATTGTGCCGATCGATCCAGCTGCCTGAAGTGCTGATTGAGAAATAAATCTCTCACGACAGCAGCGGTGATCGATAATCCATTTCCCATTTAAGGGCCTTGATTCTTCAGAGCAAAAGATTGAATAAGACAAAACCGGGGTCGAGAGTGCTGTTGACAACAGTGCCTTGCCTTCTAGGACAATATCACTTCCAACTTGGTTTTGCCCATTGTATTCCAAGGGAAGGCGACCTGGCTAGTAGCACTACACCAGTCTGGCGTCGTGGTTAAGTGCGTGGACTCTAATCTGGGAGAACCGGGTTTGATTCCCCACTCCTCCACTTGCAGCTGCTGGGTGACCTTGGGCAAGCCATAGTTCTGTCAGAGCTGTCCTTGAAAGAGCAGTTCTCTCAGAGCTCTCAGCCCCACCTACCTCACAGGGAGTCTGTTGTGGGGAGGGGAAAGGGGGTTGTAAGCTGCTCTGAGACTCCGAGTCAAGGGTGGGGTATAAATCCAATTTCTTCTTCTTCTTCTCCTCTTCCTCCTCTCCCCACCTCTCCTTGCGCTCTTCTTTGTCTTGTCACCATGGCGGTACGCTGGTCTGTACCGTAATTGGCTCCTCGTTGGTTTGCCCTGGGCTTCCACATTCATCCATCTCTCAAGACTGATTAGTGGAGCTATTGACATAAATGCAGAAGCCCTATCTCTGAATGAGCCCCATGTAACAGTTGCGGCTAAGGCCTCGGTAATTGTAGAGGTCGACCAGGGGGGCCCAACCTTTTCCAGCCTGTGGGCACCTTTGGAATTCTGACACAGTGGGGTGGGTTCAAGTACAAATCGGCTGTCACAAAATGGCTGCTGCAGGAGGCAAAGCCAGCCCCCCCACTTACTGTCAGTCACACAGGGAATGTCGTGAGTCAGTGAAGATCCTTGCGCTGTGGTGGCGACTGCTGCCCAAGCAACATTTTTAAAAATCAGCGCAGCCAACCAAATTTCCGGTAGCCAATCAGAACCCTTGCTGGGCAAAAGCCCCGCCTTGGCCACACCCACTTTCTAAAAACACCTGGTGGGAGCCAGAAAAGGTCTTGGCGGGCACCACGTTGAGTACCCCTTGGGGTAGACAAAGGCAACATACTGTCGGAGCGATCTGCATTTCTAATTTTTATCGTTTTCTTTACGTTATTTATAAAAGACGAAAGATTTATGCGATCTGAAGAGAAGCCAGCGTATTCTAGGTTATTTATAATCCATCTTTATCACCAGGACTCAAGGCGGATTACGCAGAGTGAATTATTACAATGAACGGGATGGGGCATTCAGCAAGCAGGAAAACGGGATTTGGGTCGTAGAACCAACCAGAAATCTTTAAAAAAAAACCAGAATTGAAGTAAAGCATAAGTGTTCACGTGACACGTTACACAATGTGCAGTTACACAACAGGGTCTTATCCACTGCCAACAGTAGCACAGTATCTGAATAACTTTTCTGAATCGTTGGATACAGTGCAGCTCTGTTGCCTGCGTTTTTCAGTTTTGCACAGTTTGAGGGGAGCCAGGGGGGGGGGAGCCGTCCTCGGGCAGGCCGTCGCACAAGGTGGTTGTGTGTACCCGAGGGGAGAAATCGTCTTGTTTCCCCCTGCCCCATCTTGTCGGACAGCCGATTCTTCTCGTCCTGTGACCTTTCTAGCAGCAGAACGTCAGGGAGCCTCTTCCAGAGACCTGCTCCCAAGCAGTGACATTCTGCGGAAGAACGGTCATCACTAGAGCGTCTGTAGTCTGGTTTGAGGGGAAATTGGGCGAGAGTCCTAGGTCCTTTCCGCATTTGCCTGCGAATCCAGATTTTCTCAGTGTTCCGAGTTGAGGCCATTTAAATCCACGGCAAAACAGCATCCAAATAACCCCGGGGGCAACAGCAGGCGGAAACCCCGGGTCCGACCCCTGAAGGGAGGTAATGTCATGCAGGATAGGAGGGGGAACTGAATAAAAAGACGCTTGAACTCGATTTTAGTGCAGAATGGGGGGGGGGACTATGGATGTTTTGGAGGACGTTAATTCCTAGTGTCGCTGTGGGTCAGATGTGACTTGACGGCATCTCGCGCACAGACACAGAGGCTGTGGAATGAAGAAAATCAGTGCCCCCAAGGTTAGAGTAAGTTTCCATAAAGCAAATATTAACAATGAATGGGAGGCTGAGATAAGGACGAGGGACTTTTGTGATAATCGGGGGGGGCACTTTGAACGTCCAAATAACCCCGGGGGCAACAGCAGGCGGAAACCCCGGGTCCGACCCCTGAAGGGAGGTAATGTCATGCAGGATAGGAGGGGGAACTGAATAAAAAGACGCTTGAACTCGATTTTAGTGCAGAATGGGGGGGGGGACATGGATGTTTTGGAGGACGTTAATTCCTAGTGTCGCTGTGGGTCAGATGTGACTTGACGGCACCTCACGCACAGACACAGAGGCTGTGGAATGAAGAAGATCAGTGCCCCCAAGGTTATAGTAAGTTTCCATAAAGCAAATATTAACCATGAATGGGAGGCTGAGATAAGGAGGAGGGGCTTTTGTGATAATCAGGGGGGCACTTTGAATGGCTCAAATTCTGCAGTTGTGCTGGGCTAGGTATGTAGCAGGATCCAGTTCATTATACAAATCACGCGACAGTTCATTACGTGCAGAGCAGGCCGTTCAAATAAACGCTCAATACTTCACCTTTAATTATGTGCCATTACGATTCAGAAGTTGAGAATGCAAATATTTACTTTTCCTTTCGAACCATTAGTGGAATGGCTTTGTAGAGGAAGAACAGGCCAAACGAATAGCGCTGTAAGGGCTGCAGTGGAATTTAGTTTTGCTGTACAGTCAGCAAAGGGAACAGGTAATCGGCTGCTCGTGATATTTTTATCTGCTGAAAAAAACCGATTATTTCCCCCCTTTTTTCGGCAGTGCTCGTCGACAAAGACCAGTCCGCCAAGTGGAAGCCAGCTACCTTAGAAGAAGTGACCGATGAATTTTTGGACTCGTGTTTCAAGTCTCTTGGAAGCAGCGAACTCAAGCTACAATAGATTTGGACCAAGGCCAGCCTAATTCTGTGTTAATTCTCGTTTCCTTTAACACAATGAAGGAAGGTTTGCAAATTCGGCCTTGAAAGGAATAACCCGCTGTGAGCAAATGCTTATTACTGTTACGTAAGGAAGAGGATTTAACGTTTTTGGAAACAAAGCTCCGACTACTAGAGAACTGGGGCAGTGCTATCATCAGCTGAGTTCACGCTCTAGTGCTTTCCAGAGAAAATTAAGACTGTGTCTATAAAGATCCTGATATTCTTTAGCAGAGCAAATTAACAACTGTCTGCATGGGAGGTCAACCGTGCAACAGGGGGAAGACAAAAGGGAGTGTTGGGACTAAAAAAGGTATCTTGGTCCCCTCTGACTTCTTCACCGCTGGATCAGGAGCTAACAGAGCGATAAACGTGAGACCCATAAAAATATGGTTGTATTTTTTTTCCATTGGGTGATATTAACTTAAAACCAAGTTGATCAATTGTATGGGTTCCCTGATTCAACCTGCATATATTCACAAATTAATAAACACAAATCTAAAATAAAAAATACCTTTTGGAAAAACGTTAATGCTACATGTAGAACAGGGAGGGAAGGCGGCACGGTATAGCCCGGAGGCGTCAAACTCATTTGCTACAAGGGCCGGGCCTGACAAAAATGTCACTTTGTTGGGCGGGGGGCAGGCCTTGTGTGCCATAAAATGTCATGCCGGTAACTGGAGATATAAACTTTATAAAAAAACACCGACAAACCCAAGTAACAATATTATATCTTACTCAAAATACAAACATGCTTTAAACATTAAACACTCTTACAGTATTTCCTCAAAGTATCTCCCTGACGCCCGCCCTCCCGCTTCCACCGCCCATTACTCATTAGCACTGGGACAGTATATAGGGACACAATGCACAGACTCTGTCATCTGGCAGTAAAGGTAATCAGTTGCTTGTGGGGCGGATAAGAGCCCTGGATGGGCCGGTTGTGGCCCGCGGGCCATATGTTTGACACCCCATGTGTAGCCTGATCTCGTCAGATATGGGAAGCTAAGCAGAGTCAGTACTTGGAAGGGAGACCTCTCCGCGGAGGACTCAGCAGAGGAAGGCAATGGCCAGCCACCTATGCTTCTCACTTGCCTCAAAGGCCTCTGGTCCTGAAGAAGTGTTTCAGATTTCATCTGCTTAAAAAGGGTTATATCCTGCACACTCTAGAATTTAACAAGGGGGGCTACCACCATAAAACCAAGCAGGGGAATAGAGAGCCAGTGTGGTGTAGGGGTTATCTGGAGAACTGGGTTTGATTCCCCACTTCTCCACATGAAGCCAGCTGGGTGATCATGGGCCAGTCACAGTTCTCTCAGAGCTGTTCTCTCAAAAGCAGTTCTCTTCCAACTGCCCTAGAACCAGATTCCATTGATTTAGAATCATAGAGCTGGAAGGGACCTCCAGGGTCATCTAGTCCAACCCCCTGCACAATGCAGGAAATTCACAAATATCTTCCCACACACACTCCGTGACCCCTGCTCCATGCCCAGATGATGACAAAGAACCCTCCAGGATCCCTGGCCAAACTGGCCTGGAGAAAATTTGTTTCCTGACCCCAAAGTGGCTATTGGCATTTCCCTGGGCGTGTAAGAAAGGGCCACAAGAACTAAGCACGGAGGCAACCCTTCCCACCCTCCCTCTCATGATCTGCCTAAGTTCACAGAATCAGCATTGCTGTCAGATGGCCATCCAGCCTGTTTGAAAACCTCCAAAAATGGAGAGCCCACCACCTCCTGAGGAAGCCAGTTCCACTGAGGAAGTTCTTCCTAATGTTTAGCTGAAAACTCTTCTGATTTAATTTCTGGTCCAACCTTCTGGGGCAACAGAAAACAACTCCACACCATCCTCTGTATGACAGCCCTTCAAGTATATTCATGGATTTAGTTATAACAGTGATGATTGAATCAAAACCCTACATCTCCCAAGTGGACATAGATGTTTTCTCCTACGGGTTGAATGCTCACACTTATTGTGCTTTTTATAGCCAGGCGGGTCAAGACCACGGTTCCTCTTCTTCCTGCTCGTTTCCATGGCGATAGACAACGAAGTGACAGGAAGGTAAGTTGAAGGAAAGTGGAAGAAAGGGATCCAGCTTATTGCAAAAAATGCTCAGCGATGGTTAACGAGAAACCGGCGAGAATGACAAAGCAAAAACCAACACACACATGCTCAGAAGCACAACCATCAATTGCCAGTACGGCAACCTTTTAAGTAATTTCTTCATTCAATAGAGAGGAAGTACACTCAAGCAAATCTTCCCCCCACCCAGGCTTCTCAGGTTCCCCCCCCCCGGCCACCAGCAGGCCCCCATCCCCTGCCATAGGTGAGACCTGGCAAAAATTTCTACATTCTACCCAAATACTAGAGCGTCGCCCCAGCACAATGATGTCACTTCCGGGTCAGGTGGGCAGTAATGTAAGTACAACGCTGCACGTTGGCAGAGCCTCTCTTTCTTGGGGATAAGTCGTCCCCCCCCCCCGCGCAAGCAAGCTGATTGGTGGCTGGGCGTTAGGTTCTGGCAGCAGGAGACCCATGCCTGGGGTCTGGCACCCCTACTTTAGTTTCTCAAGCATACCAACACCATCATGCCTTTCCCCTCTTCACAGTTTGTTGAATCAAACTTAGCTAGCCACATATCTCTCCTTATATATAATTGTGAAGTGGGGTGGCAATTTCTGAACATTCCACGCGCTCCTAAATCAGTTGGTCCATGATGTGTCACTCAGAAGCTGTCCCTATCCACTGGCTGCATTGCCTGAGTACCGCCTCCAACATTCCAAACAGTTTGCTGTTCCTCTCCCCCACATAGCCAGTCGGATTACAGAGGTCGTTTGCATATGCGGCCTGATTGGCCTTTGCCTCTAACATTCTAAACAGTTTGCTGTTGGGAGTCATTGAATGTGTCCTGAGGTAAAATACATATCCCAATCTTCCTTTAAATGGTCACTGGAGTTGCCAGTCTCCCTGTGGGGCCTGGAGATCTCCCAGAAGTCACCGTGTTCCCCAGCCACAGCACATCATTTCCCCTACAGAAAATTTTCCAGCTATTAAAACTGATGTCCAGATGACCAAGATCAATTCTCCTGGAAACAATGGCTGCTTTGGCCAGTGGACTCTATGGCACTATACCCTGCTGAGGTCCCTCCCCACCCCAAACCCTGCTCTCCTCAAGCTCTACCCCTCAAATCTACAGGTATTTTCCAACCGAGAGTTGGCAACCATGTAATTGGCTATGGAACCACTTTCCAGACCCTTGGAACCCAGAAAACATGGCATAGGAGGAGGTGGTTTTCTACCTTAGCTGCCACTGCATAACCCCAAATCAACATAAGTCGGGGGTGGAGGGAACCATACCTGTTATCATGAGGCTGTCCTCCCATACTACCCACTTGGGGCAGCAAAATGACTTGAGACAGCCCTGCCTTATAGCTAAGCAGAAGGAAATAAACACTGTTTGCCTCCCTCTATTTTCCCCTTCCCTCTGCCACCCTACCAGCCACAGCCAGGACACTCACCTGGAGCTTCCTTCTAGAGCTCGTTGTATTTCTTCCCACAACGGGCCTTACTCCTAGTATTTATATATATTTAAGTTCTCTGGACACACACACAAAAGTATGAAATTTCTTTTTATTCAAACACGGTTCCAAGTGGTTAATCACAACGTCATCTGGGTAGAAAGAAAATGTAACAAATATTGTAAAAATATATTGTAATACACTATAGTTGAGGGTAGAGCTCCCTTTCCTTATAGATGAAATATCACATTTACAAAGATCTGTTGCAGCTTTAAAGCACAGTGGCCATTATTTCCTTCCTGTTAAGAAATTTTTAAAAGTCAAATGTGAGACTTGTTATGTCCCGTGCTACAGCGTATCACACAAAAGCTTGACTTTCTGCAGTATATTCGTATAACATGGAATCCTCTATACCTCGGATAGTCTAACAGGGAGCCCTGTCAGGCATTTGGTCAGTCATATCAATGGCATTAAATGGTGCGAAGAGACAAATGTGTATTTAGAAACGCTAAGAGCTTCATCTGGTGTTCCCACCCAGGAGAAGTCAAGCTGCTTTCCAGCTGTGCTCGTATTTCCCGTTGCTTCTGTCTCTTCCCAACCCGCTCTGCGCCTTTCAAACCCAGCTGGAACTGCGCTCTTCTAGAAGCAAGAGATCCGGCCCCCAGAGAAAGGATTTTCCCCCACCTCTTAGGACTGCTATTTCACCTGCCAGAACAAGATGCAGGGGTATCAGTGATCCTTCCTGCTATTCCGAATATTTACATATATAGCAATGTTTGAAAATGGTACCACACGGCGGGTGAAGAAATATTGGCCAGGGCTACTAACAGTCGTCCATTTAGGTTTCCTTTGGACCAGTTATTTAAGTTGGCAGACTAACTATGAGCGTGCCTCGTCCCCTTTCTCCAATCACACAGGTTCTATTACATTAGCCATATGTCAGCGAATCCCATCAGGAGATAAACCAAGAGATCGTTTCAGCGGGTAGCCGTGTAGGTCTGCAGTTGATCAGGTAGACTTCAGTTCGGTAGCACCTTAGAGAGCAACAAGAATTTCGCGGTATAAACTTTCGAGAGTTCGGGCTCCCGGTGTCACCTTAGAGACCAACAAGAATTTCGCGGTATAAACTTTTGAGAGTTCGGGCTCCTGGTGTCAGATACGAAGGGAGCTTTGACTCTTGGAAGCTCATACCCAGAAAATCTCATTGGTCTCTAAGGGGCTATTGGACTCAGATCTAGCCCTTCTAAGAGAACAATCTGTTTGCCATTTTCTAACTTCGCCCATCAGTCATTGATCCAACTTTTCTGTCTTTGGCTCCTGGCTTTCCTTCCTTCTCTTACAAACTGTGCTTCAAAGCTAATCTTTCTCTTCTCCGGTTTCTCTCGCCTCCGATCACCGGCTCTGCTAGTCTGCAGCATAAACGAGAACCTCGGTCAAGGAGACGGAATGGTCTATCGCAGGGACGGCTGAGCCGCCATCTTGCCCTACGTTGCCGCTAATGTTCCAGAAGCTGCACCGTCATTTGAATAGCTTCACTGTTCTCTCCCCCCCCCGTGTTTTGGCAAGTCTTTGGTATTTGTGTGCCCAGTTGAATGAAGCTGTAAACAATGGGGCTCAGGCTGATCTGATATGCTCAGGAAAGGAAGCCCTATTGGCAGTGGCGGTAATAACACATTACGGTGGTCCACCCTGAAATTAAGAAACTGCCCTCTCTCAAGAGCCACAATCGGCTCCTACTCCTGACACAAATGGAACTTTAAGTGCTTAAATTAACCAAACTGCACCATGTGCTTCATTAAGCGAATTAGCGCTTCACATACCCTGCAGAAGTCATGATTTTTAGACACTCTAGCTAATACAACCCTGGCCCTAATGCTGATACGTATGGCCGCAATTAATGGGCTCCGCTCTATCCCCAGCCGGCAGAACATGGGCTCCTGCGTTCCTGTGCAGCTTTAGTGCTATTGTTGGTACCGACCAGGATTTATCAGTGCATACAGTATAACAGCCATCCCTAGAACCACGAGATGCTACTATGGCTCTCTGAAAAAGGACGACATTGCCTCAGTCAAACCTAGCTGCATCTGTAAAACGGGTGCCTTAAAGACACAACTTGGCTTTATTTGTGCTTAGCACCAGAACACGAGACGGCTGGCGCATGTCTCGAACGGCCCGGGCCTTCATGGCACATCGCTTTCGATGAAGGGGATGTCGCTATACTTGCTTTCCGTCACCGCCCACTGCTTCACGGCCTGATCCAGAATCTCTTGGGAGAGGCGGTGTGCAAAGTCCAGGATGGTGGTGCTTGTGGAAGGAGTCACGCCAGGCCTCCCTTGGATGAGAGACGGCGCATCTCCGCCGTAGCCCCCGTTGTATGCACCAAGGGTCTTGCTTCCATCGTCGAAAATCGTGTTCGAGGCCGGTAAGGTGCCTTTGGATTTAATACATCCCATGGTATAACTGTGCTGAAAAAGCTCAGATTTCCCCTTGAAGTCGTATCCTTTCAAGAGAAACAAAACACCACTTGCTTCTGAGCCGAAGTGAGAATAATCGGCTGCTCCCGGCTTGTGGTACCTGCAGAGAGAACATTTTACATTGTGGGGTTTAGCTAGTTAGCCGCTAACTGTTCTACACATACAAAACCAGACAGTTTTCTAATATTTGCTTCTGGTGGTAGAACCTGTGAAAAAGAATCTTGACATTTGTTTGCCATGCAGCCTTTAAATAGCTCAAGTCAGTTTTCATAATTACAAGGTAAGCCTCTATTTGGTCCTCATTAATTGCTATTTCCCATTTAATCAGCCGAGATGCCCAACAGGCCTGGAAGCATCAAGCTTACATGTTCCAATTTTAGTTACTAATTACAAACTGGGCGTTAGAAACAGCGCTTGTAAGATCATCTCCCGTGATCTAGCTGCAGCTCCAAGAGGCAGGACAAGCATGAAAGGAAACTCTTTGCGAAACGACCAGAGGGACAGAATCAAAGAATTGGGGGGGGGGGACACTACTGGACCCCATTGCTAGGGCTGCAAACTTCCATTGTCACTGGAAATCTGAGATCACGACTGATCTCCAGGTGACAGAGATCATTTCAGCTGGGGAAAATGGCTGCCTTGGAAGTCCCTCCCCTCTCCAAACCCCGCCCTCCTCAGGCTCCACCCCCAAAATCTCCAGGTATTTCCCGACAGAGAGCTGGCAACCCATGAAATTCGATACATTTGTTTTCTAGCATGAAAAGAGATTACATAAACATTACATAAATGTTGGATCAGGCCAATGGCCCAACCAGTCCAACATTCTGTCACATAGTGGCCCAAAAGACCAAGTGCCATCAGGAGGTCCAGCAGTGGGACCAGGGGACACACGAAGCCCTCCCACTACTGCCCCCCCCCCAAGCACCAAGAACACAGAGCATCACCTGCCCCAGACTGAGAGTTCCTATTTATACCTTGTGGCTAATAGCCACTGATGGACCTCTGCTCCATATAAGAACATAAGAGAAGCCAATGTTGGATCAGGCCAGTGGCCCATCCAGTCCAACACTCTGTGTCACACAGTGGCCAAAAATACCAGGTGCCATCAGGAGGTCCACCAGTGGGTCCAGGATACTAGAAGCCCTCCTACTGTTGACACCCCCCCCCCAAGCACCACTAATACAGAGCATCACTTGCCCCAGACTGAGAGTTCCTACCTATACTTTGTGGCCACCAAGGGACCTCTGCTCCATATGTTTATCCAGTTCCCTCTTGAAGCTGTCCATGCTTGTAGCCGCTACCACCTCCTGTGGCAGTGAATTCCACGTGCTCATCACTCTTTGGGTGAAGTACTTCCTTTTATCTGTTCTAACCCGACCGCTCAGCAATTTTATGGACTGCCCATGAGTTCTTATATTGTGAGAAAGGGAGAAAAGTACCTCTTTCTCGACCTGCTCTATCCCATGCATAATCTTATAAACCTCAATCATGTCCCCCCCAAGTTAAAAGATGACCAGGTTAGAAAGAAGTCCAAGATGGCATCCCTAGAAATTACATCCTGATTCTGGACTACCTGGCCATTTATGGGCAGGGGAAGAGGAAGCACAAGATCAGAATTAGGGGGAGGGAGAAAGAGAAAGGGTGCCAGTCATGATAGGATACCATTGCTGTCCTCAACCAATAGCCTGGTGGATCATCTCTGCCTTGATTTTTTTTTAGTCAAGCTCAGCAACTCTTCCCCTACATTTCTGGGCATCACTGTGACACTAGATTCCCACAGGCAACAGAAATGACTGCTAGTCTTCCTCAGCTATGATTAGTGGGGGTGCTAACTCTGGCTTGGGAAATTCCTGGAGTGGAACATGGGGAGCGGTGCAATTTGGGGAGGGAAGGAACCTCTGTGGGGTACAGTGCCATGGAGTCCACCCTCCAAAACAGCCATTATTCTCCAGGGGAGTTGATCCCTGCAGTCTGGAGATCAGTTGTAATGCAGGTAGGAATCCAGGTGCCAACTGAAGGTTGGCCACTCTAACAACTGAAGACCCCATCGATGTGTATTTATAGTTAGGATTAATTCACCTGTCTCTCTGGAGATATGGAGGGTACACCAAAGATAGGCGGTACACTAGTATGGAACCTTTCCCCTCACAGAATCCAATCTCAAAAGTGAGGGAGAATTAATAGCCACCAAGTTGCTGCCCTCCACAGCTTCACGGTTAATGTGTCTGAAGCAGACTGAACAGTTGCCTCGGGGCCCGAGTTGCGAAACCTAATTTCCTTTTGTATCCTGTAGATATCGAGTAGTGATGTTTGCTTTTTAACATGGCTTGTAGAAGGAGGAGGAGGAGGAGGTTGGATTTATACCCTGCCTGTCACTACCCAAAGGAGTCTCAGAGCGGCTTACAAACTCCTTTCCCTTCCCCTCCTGTGGGGTAGGTGGGGCTGAGAGAGCTCTGACAGAAACGGCTCTTTTTTCAAGAACAGCTCTGACAGAACTATGGCTTGCCCAAGGTCATCCAGCCACGTGCGTGTAGAGGGGTGGGGAGGGGTATCAGTGGGGTATGATGCCATAGAGTCCAGCTTCCAAAGCAGCCATTTGCTCCAGGGGAACCGATTGCCGTGACCTGGAGACCAGTTGTAATTCCAGGAGATCTCCAGCCACCACCTGGAGACCTAAGGAATATCGTGAGATGCTCATATATATTGCCTTTTGTTGAAAACTTAAGATAATTTTGTGTTTGATGCTTGAAACGTTGGAATGCATATACAGGGTTTCCCCCCAATTAAATCCCCTCCCCTCAAAAAAAGGAAAAAAAGAAAGGGCTTCTTCCAATAGCAGCACCTCAATTTGTGGAACGCCCATCCCCTTGAGACCCCCCCCCCCGCACCTCCACTGCTTTCTTTCAGGCACCAGGCCTAAATGTTTCTCTTCACCTTTTAATGAAGGGCCAGTTTGGTATAGTGGTTAAGAGCGGCGGACTCTAATCTGGAGTACTGGGTTTGATTCTCCACTCCTCCATATGCAGCCAGCTGGGTGACATTGGGTCAGTCACAGTTCTCTCAGAGCTCTCTCAGCCCCACCTACTTCACAGGGTTCCTGCTGTGGGGAGAGGAAGGGAAGGTGACTGAACCCAATCCGAGAGATATGAGGCCTGCTGGGTGACCATGGGCCAGTCACAGTTCTCTCAGGACTCTCTCAGCCCCACCTACCTCACAGGGTGCCTGTTGTGGGGAGGGGAAGGGAAAGGGGATTGTCAGCTGCTCTGAGACCCATGAGGCCTGCTGGGTGACTTTGGGCCAGTTGTTGGCCCTCCAGGGGAAGTGATTGGCCTCTGTGTGTGACGGGGTGCTGGACTACATGGACCTTCACTGGTCTGATCCAGCAGGACTCTTCTTATGTTCTTAGGAAGGCCTCGGCCTCTCTGCCCTGTTGTTGGCCCTCCAGAGGAACTGGCTGGCCCCTGTGTGAGACAGGATGCTGGACTAGATGGACCTTCACTGGTCTGATCCAGCAGGGCTCTTCTTATGTTGGGCCCTGTTGTTGGCCCTCCAGAGGAACTGGCTGGCCCCTGTGTGAGACAGGATGCTGGACTAGATGGACCTTCACTGGTCTGATCCAGCAGGGCTCTTCTTATGTTGGGCCCTGTTGTTGGCCCTCCAGAGGAACTGGCTGGCC
>NW_015159822.1:81650-86182 GCF_001447785.1 Gekko japonicus
TGCCCTGTTGGGCCCTGTTGGTGGCCCTCCAGAGGAAATGGCTGGCCACTGTGTGAGACAGGATGCTGGACTAGATGGACCATTGGTCTGATCCAGCAGGGCTTTTCCAATGTTCTTAGGAAGGAGGAACTGGTTGGCCACTGTGTGAGACGGGATGCTGGACTAGATGGGCCACTGGTCTGATCCAACCGGGCTCTTCTGATGTTCTTAAGGCAGCAACAGTTTACTCTTGTGATCCAAAAAGTGACTGTCGCTTATCCAAAATAAGGGTACAAGTCCAAATTTACTGTCTGTAGACTTTCACTTCTCCAAGACTTTCAAATCAACAATCTGAAGGTGAAAGTGAACATGGATTCTTAATATGAAATGTATTTGGGCATCTACCATGTTCTTATGTCTTAGCTACCTGAACTTAGTCATCCTATTTATTCAATAGTTTTATTAACCACCTTTCTGCCTTGTGGCACTCAAGGTAACTTACTATATAAATAAAACAACAGTTATAAAATCGCATAAAAGACAACAGCATACCATCTCAACCAGGACTGACAATAAATAAAAAACATGCTGCCTTCCTTCCATATGCATCCATAAATACACTTAAGCCCTTCAGGGAACTATCTACTCTACCCCATATGTACATGTGCTGTCAAGTTGCAGTTGACTTCCGGCCACTGCAGCAAGGGGCTTTCAAGGCAAGTGAGAAGCAGAGGTGGTTTTGCCATTGCCTTCCTCTGCAGAGCCTTCCTTGGTGGTCTCCCATCCATAAATACTGACCCTGCTTTTCTTCTGAGATCTGAGGATGATACCGTTCCACCACAACCCAGACCCATTTCTTCTTATTCCTGTCAAAACGGGCCTCTTTTCATTTGGCTATTTATTTTTTTTCTGATTGGAAAGCCCCTAAAATCCTACCAAACAGGGCTACCAACCCACAGCAACCAAGTCAGCCGATCTTTACAAGACAGCTGGCGGCAAGCTCTAGCAAAGCGGTCCTTTGCTTACAGACACCTGGAATTTTAAGTCTGCATTCAGACGCTATAAATCTTTCATAAACCAACCCTGCTTCGCTTCCGAGATCTGAGAAGCGGAGGTGGTTTGCCATTGCCTTCCTCTGCAGAGTCTTCCTTGGTGGTCTCCCATCTAAGTACCAACCCTGCCTAGCTTCCGAGATCTGAGAAGCAGAGATGGTTTGCCCCTGCCTTCCTCTGCAGAGCCTTCCTTGGTGGTCTCCCATCCAAGTTTGCATTCAGACGCTATATTCAGACGGTTGTAGCTGACTGCATGGCCTCCTGATTTTGTTACCAAGCCTTTTGCACTGTTTCTGCGATGTCGACTCCCGCTTTTAAATTGGCCTGGAGACTCCGCAAGAAAGGCGGACTGCAGAGAAATAACAAGCCGACATTTGTGAGAAACCTAGAGTCGCCGGCTCCTGTTTGGGAAATACCTGGAGATTTGGGGGTGGAGCTCAGGAAGGGCGGAGTTTCGGGAGGGACCTCCCTCTGGCCTCCTCCGCCATCCCCATGGGGTTGCCAACTCCAGGCTTGGAAATTCCTGGAGATTTGGGGGCAGAGGCTGAGGAAGGCAGGGTTTAGGGAGGAAAGGGACCTCAGCAGGGTATAATGCAATCCAGCCCACCCTCCAACCCAGCTGTTATCTCCAGGGAAACTGATCCCTGCAGACTGGAGATCAGTCGTAATTCTGGGAAATCTCTAGGCACACCATTTATGAGGCAACTATAATTTATGAAGCACTTGGACTATTTGGAGCTTTCTGAAATTTTATGCCTAAATCCTCATTTTGTTTGACAAATCTGAAACTCTTGATATATATTATCCATTGCATTTCCTATTGCACCCGTGATCTGTGAAATGTACAGTTTTGATGGAATACTTAAGATACCTTTAAGGGCTATGTTTAACTATATTGGTAACATTCAATCATGGTGTTTTTGCATTATTTCTGCCTTTTTGGTGTAGTGGTTAAGGGCGCGGACTCTAATCTGGGAGAACCGGGTTTAATTCCCCACTCCTCCACTTGCAGCTGCTGGATGACCTTGGGCAAGCCATAGGACTGACAGGAGCTGTCCTTGAAAAAGAGCCGTTTCTGTCAAGAGCTCTCTCAGCCCCACCTACCTCACAGGGAGGGGAAGGGAAAGGAGTTTGTAAGCTGCTCTGAGACTCCTTTGGGTAGTGAAGGGCGGGGTATAAATCCAATCTCTTCTTCTCTTCTTCTTTTCCCCCTGTGATTAACCCTTCTTTTCAGGCAGGGGTTAAACCCAACTCCAATGACTCACAGCATACAGGAATGCAGTTGTTGTTGTTGTCCAGTCGCACAGTCGAGTCCGACTCTTCGCGACCCCATGGACCAGATCACGCCAGTACGTGGATGCAAGCACCCCAGTTAACTGGAGTGAGCCTCCCCCTCCCCACCAGGACTACATTATAAACTCCAGTGTAATCCTTAGCTGTGGGGTGGAGAAAAGGGGCTGAACCCAGCTAACCCAGGCATCTGCATTCACACACTGCAGGGTAACCGCGGTTTGTTTTAAAACCGCAGCTCTCTTATCCCTTCCCATGCAAGGTGCGAAGAGGTGAGAGCAAAGACTCCCGTGGGCCAGACCAAAAAAAAGAGGCCAGGTTCAAGTACAATAAAAACGTGATGCTGCCTGACACTGAATCCGACCACTGGCCCATCAAAGCCAGTATTACTTACTCAGACTGGCCGCGGCTCTCCATGGGATATAATGCCACACCCTCCAACGCTGCCCTTTTCTCCAGGGGAACTTCCCTTTGTAGTCTGGAGATCAGCGGGAACCCAGTCTCAGGCAGAGGCTCTTCACATCACCCCACCACTTGAACCTTCTAGCTGGAGATGCCAGGGCTGGAACCTGAGACCTCCCGCATGCCAACATGCCAAGGAGAGGTTCTACCACTGATCTAAGACGCTTACGATAATTTCTTATGAAGCCGCCTGCTACCACATCGCGCCCTTGGTCTACCCAGGTCAGTCTCGTCTACTGTACCCGGCAGACGTTCTCCAGGGTCATGAGAACATAAGAGAAGCCATGTTGGATCAGGCCAATGGCTCATCCAGTCCAACACTCTGTGTCACACAGTAGCCAAAAACACCAGGTGCCATCAGGAGGTCCACTAGTGGGGCCAGAACTCCAGAAGACCTCCCACTCTTGCCCCCCTCAAGCACGAAGAGTACAGAGCATCACTGCCCCAGATAGAAGAACATAAGAGAAGCCATGTTGGATCAGGTGAGTGGCCCATCCAGTCCAACACTCTGTGTCACACAGTGGCCAGAACCCAGGGGCCGTCAGGAGGTCCACCAGTGGGGCCAGAACGCCAGAAGCCCTCCCACTGTTGCCTCCTCCCAAGCACCAAGAAGACAGAGCATCACCTGCCCGACAGAGTGTTCCATCTATACCTTGTGGCTAATAGCCACTGATGGACCTCTGCTCCAGATGTTTATTCAGTCCCCCCTTGAAGCTGTCTACGCTTGTAGCCGCCGCCACCTCCTGTGGCAGGGAATTCCGTGTGTTCATTACTCGTTGAGTAAAGAAGTGCTTCCTTTGATCTGTTCTAAGCCTTCTGCCCTGTAATTCCACGGAGTGCCCACGAGTTCTTGTATTGTGAGAAAGGGGGGAAAGTACTTCTTTCTCTACCTTCTCTATCCCATGCATAATTTTGTAAGCCTCTACCGTGTCACCCCTTAACCGTAGTTTCCCCAGGCAGAGGCCTTTCACACCACCTCCTACCTGAACCTTTTACCTAAAGATGCCGGGTAATGAGTCTGGGACCTTCTATAAGCCAAGCAGATGCGAAGCCACCCCATTAGCATAATGTCGTCTTAACATGACATGGGAAATGCAGTGATTCTCCTTTTCGGCCACCAAAGGAGTCTAACAGCAACAAACCAATCCCTGCATCTGCTTGGCCTGCAGAAGGTCACAGGTTCAATTCCTGGCATCTCCAGTTAGAAAGGACCAGGCAGTAGGTGATGGGGAAGACCTCTGCCTGGAGAAATGACCATTAGGGGGTGACATGATAGAGGCTTACGCTGCCCGTCTGAGGAAACAATGCTGATCTTGAGGGATTCAATATAAGGCAGCCTCACATATTCATGTTTCCAAGTGCACCAATTGAGCTCTCCACAGGTTAAACCTTGCACATAATATGTCCATCGTCCATCAAACCTTTCTTCAACAGGGGTGTGTGCAGAGCTCCTGAGTATTAGAGGCGGAGCCTGGCAAGGGTGGGGTTTGGGCAGGGGAGGAGCCTCAGCCAGATATAATGCCATAGAGTCACCCCTCCAAAGGAGGCATTTTCTCCAAGGGAATGAATCCCTGTAATTGGTAAGTGGCCCCTTGCGACACCGGGGGTGTAATGGTTAAGTGCGCGGATTCTAATCTGGCCGAACCGGGTTTGATTCCCCACTCCTCCACTTGCAGCTGCTGATGCGACCTTGGGTCAGTCACAAGCTCTGTCAGAGCTGTCCTTGAAAAAGAGCGGTTTCTGTCAGAG
>NW_015159822.1:86269-88671 GCF_001447785.1 Gekko japonicus
CAGGTAGTGAAGGGCGGGGTATAAATCCAATCTCTTCTCCTTCTTCTTTTACCTCACAGGGTGTCTGTTGTGGGGAGGGGAAGGGAAAGGGAAAGGAGTTTGTAAGCCGCTCGGAGACACCTTTGGGTAGTGAAGGGCCATGGGGTATGAATCCAATCTCTTCTCTTCTTTTACCTCACAGGGTGTCTGTTGTGGGGAGGGGAAGGGAAAGGAGTTTGTAAGCCGCTCTGAGACTCCTTCAGGTAGTGAAGGGCAGGGGGTATAAATCCAGTCTCTTCTCCTTCTTCTCTTCTCTTGTCTGGAGATCAGTTGTAATTCCAGGAGATCTCCAGGCCCCACCTGGAAGTTGGCTACCATACTCTAGCTACGCTTAAATCTCCCACTAAAAATCGATAAGACCGAAAAAGTGATTTTAAAAATCTGGCTGAACCGAGGCCTACAATTTGAGCAAGAGCTGGCGAAAGGCTCGCAGGTTGTGTGTCCGGAAAACGGTGTGCGTGCTGGGCGAGGCGAGGTTGTTTTGAAAGAAGAAAGCTGAAAATCGCAGCCCTCTGTGCAACTGCCGTTCCGCCACCACACCGAAGTTTCACCCCTGCTCATTCGGCGTGATAAATCGAGCACATTCGACCCTAATTGACGCGCTAGGCATGCCCTGTTCCTCTCATTACGATGCCCGGCTACCGGAATGAGGACTCGGTTCTGCCAGAAATCTCCCCCCCCCCCCCCCGACACCCCCCGCTGTGCCCAATATCCTGCCTTGAGTGTCTTTCTCCTTATTATCCGGAGAGCGCGAAGCACCGCTCCAAGTCTCGGTTCCTGTGCAGACAGAGAATGCATTCTTCTTCAGGCAAGTGACAAAGGTCCATTCCCCCCCCCCCCCAATCCAATCTACCACTGTACACACACACACAATTCCTTTGACCTCTTCGTCCTCGGATTAATAGTTCTTAATTTGGAAATAACTTTGGGGAGGAAAAGCACAGACGGGGGGGAGGGGGCAGGATGGGAGCTGCAGGGTGAGAGAGAGTTCTGCTTTTAGTAACTGTATTATTTTTCTTAAGTACACACTGCTGTGTCGCGGGCCCAGGGGGGCTCCTTTCTAGGGAGCTGTTTGAAGAGAAAAGGCAGATTTTTAAAAATAAAAAATCGTTTTTAATCAGGGGTCATTTCCTGCAGGAGCGCACAGGAGCGGTGCTCCGGCAGTAAAGAGCCCAGGGGGCGGGCATATGCAACAAGCCACACCCCCTGCTCCCAGCAGCCCTCAGTCAGAGCAAGAAGCAGCCAGGTAAGCAGAGGCCTCCCCCCCATCCAAAACAGTCCAGTGGCACCTTTAGGACAAAGTTTTATTCAGGTACAAGCTCTCCCTCCTCTGCGAGGGCAGATCTGCATCTGCATGCTTCCCCCCCTCCCAATAGCTAGCAATCCAAAACAGTCCAGTGGAGCCTGAGCGGTGGGTGTTGCCTTCTGACACACTTCCGGTGATGCCAGGGAGTGTAGCACGTGCAAATAAGTTATGCTAATGAGTTATGCTAATGAGCTCCTGCACCTCTTTTTCTACGAAACGACCCCTGGTTTTTATCATTTATCACCATACTGGGCAAAATATACAACGCTGAGAAGGTACAGAAGCCTTCCCAGGATGGCCAACTCTAGTATGGAAAACTCCTGCCGATTCGGGGATGGAGCTTGGGGAGGGCACGGTTTGGGGGAGCGGAGGGGCTTCGGAAGGATATACTACCATAGAGCCCATTCTCCATATCTGGCTTGGAAAATTCCTGGAGATTCATGGGTGGAGCCTGGAGAGGGCGGGGCTGGGGCAGGAGAGGGACTTTGGCGGGGTATAATGCCACAGAATTCTTTCCCAAAGCCATCGTTTTCTCCAGGGGAACCGATCTATGTAATCTGGGGATGAGTTGTAATTCCGGGAGATCTCTGGGTCCCGCATGGAGGTTGGCAACCCTAGTACAGACTTATTATTTATTTTTTGTCGAGTTACGTAAACAGCTAGATCTTTCTGGAACATGTCCTCTCCATGCCAGGCGCTTTCGGTGTTTCTGTTCAAATTCTGTGCAGCCATCCCAGCCCATTGGCCAAACAATTCCTCGTGTTAGTAACAACTCCCCAGTGTGCTACTGCTGCGGTAGCAAAGAACAAAGTCCCCCCTAAAAAACCTACTGAACCTGTGGATGCCAAAAGCCTAACAGAAGCATTTAAAGATTTGTAAGACCCACGCTACGTACTATTCGAAGCACAGGAAAACTACAATAGTTTTCAGTGGTCAAAAGCAAGCTGCCAAGACCACAATTGCTACTCTTTGGAAAGATATTAAAGCTCCAACAACAGAAAATTGGTTCCGAAAATTATGGAATCACTATTTAATGGATTCTGTTTCAAGCAAACTA
>NW_015159822.1:88792-93791 GCF_001447785.1 Gekko japonicus
AAGTTTTGAGGTTTGTTACAATGTAAGTTGTCCAAAGCTCTAAAAAGAAGTAGTTCTGAACACAATTACTTAAAAATATGCAAAATTTACATATGTTAAGATGTGTGTATTTAAGCATCCTTTTGTCTAAAAACAATAACAATCTTTAAATTAAAAAAAAAGCAAGCAATGGCACATTACCAGCAGTGTGCTACAGATGGCCTTTACTCGTGGTGGAAATGCCGCACGAAAGGCAGGGAGTCCTCCGGATCACACTTCGCAGAGAGGCAGAGCCAATGGATGTGCTGGCTCCCAGGCGGATATAGCTAGGATTGGATTCATAACATCCAGAGGAGGCCCGGAGATCTCCCAGAATTACAACTGATCCTCAGACTAGAGATCGGTTCCTCTGGAGAAAATAGCCGGAGGGTGGAGTCTATGGCACTACACCCTGCTAAGGTCCCTCCCTAGACTCCACCTCCAAAACTCCAGGAACTGCCCAACCAAATAATTGCTAATACTATCAAAATTTCATTTTGGTTGCCCCCACCCCCAAAAAATAATCCCCTCCAGTTGTCTTTACAAATGGCAAGTAGAATCTTAAACACATGTCCCTTACTGAGGCGTAGGGGCAATTTTAGGAAAACACAGAGTCATAAGGATATAAGAAGAGCCCTGCTGGATCAGACCAATAGTCCAGCATGGCCAGGGTCCGTCATACCTGAGGGACCGCCTTTCCCCACATAGGCCCCAAAGAGCACTTCAGTCGGGGTCACACCGCCGCCTAGTGACCCCAGGCCCCAAGGAGGCCAGGCTTGCTGCCACAAGGACTAGGTCCTTTTCAGTGGCGGCTCCTACCTGGTGGAATGATCTCCCAGAGGAGATCAGGGCCCTGCGGGACCTAGTACAGTTCTGCAGGGCCTGCAAGACGGAGCTCTTCCGCCAGGCTTTTGAGTAGGAGCCGCCGTCGCCACTACCACCACCATTCGACTGCACAGCAGTTCCGCCGCGTCGGGCTGAAGGGCCAGATGAAACATTGTGGCCCATGGCATCCCCCCCCTTTTTTTGACCCCATTGGGATATGCAAAAGGAGTAAGTATTGTAGCCATTTACGTATCCTGTGAGATGTGCATTTTTGCCTATACTGTTTTAACTGTTGACTTTTACTGCACTTGTGCCTTAATTGTTTTAACTTCTTGTATTTTTATCGCATATGTGTGCCTGTGTAAGCTGTCCTGAGTCCGCGTGCGGGGAGGGCGGGGTATAAATGAAATAAAATAAATAAATAAATCCTGTCTCATATAGTGGCCAACCGGTTCCTCTGGACAGCCAGCAATAGGGCAGAAAGGCCGAGGCCTTCCTAAGAACATCAGAAGAGCCCTGCTGGATCAGACCAGTAAGGGTCCATCTAGTCCAGCATCCTGTCTCACACAGTAGCCAACCGGTTCTTCAGGAGGGCCAACAACAGGGCAGAGAGGCCAAGGCCTTCCTAAGAACATAAGGAGAGCCCTGCTGGATCAGACCAGTGGTCCCTCTAGTCCGGCATCCCATCTCACACAGGGGCCAACCAGTTCTTCTAGAGGGCCAACAACAGAGCATAAAGGCCGAGGCCTTCCTAAGAACATCAGAAGAGCCCTGCTGGATCAGACCAGTGAGTGTCCATCTAGTCCGGCATCCCATCTCCCACAGGGGCCAACCGGTTCCTCTGGAGGGCCAACAACAGGGCCTTCCCCTGTCATAACTACAAATACGATCAAAGAATGCCAATGCAAATCAGAGTATTAACTAATCAGCCTATAATTCTCTTGCAATGCAGATTTCAAGGTAATCTTTCAGGTTTAGCCTTGTTCCCCGGTCCCTAGAAGCCTATAATTCTCTTGCAATGCAAAGTTCAAGGCAATCTTTCAGGTTTTAACCCTGTTCCCAGGTGTCTTAATTGAGCTGCATGGGGTTTTTTTTAGGGGGGGGACACATTTCGCCTGTTAAGTATGAGACTTCAGGCAGCTCTTGAACAAGTGATTCAGCTTTATTAGAACATAGCAGAAAACAACATGGAAACATGAGAGCAGCAACAGGCTCTCTTTTAAACTATCCGGGCTTGTATAACCACGCCCACTGTTGAGTTAAGAACCAATCAAAACGTTAGCATAAAGACCAATGGCCTCAGTTCCCTCCAGAGCCGTTCTTGGGTTCTGATTGGTCTACTGCGCAGAGTAGCCAATCAGGATGTGACGAAGCTCAGACATGTATGCACGACACATAACATCGCCTCCGATGCCTATGTATGTTAACTCACACGCAGGGGCCCACGTTGCTGGAATGCTGCTAGCCTCTCATTCCAGTTCTCCCACAACCACCAAATTCAGGATACAAATGTTGTGAAACCTGCTTTAAGGTTGCCAACTCCAGTGGGGCACAGCGGACTGAGCCTGCAGAGGGCCAAGTTTGTAAACTGGAGCTCTAAACGAATTCGACTGCCATAAAGTTAGGGCTGCCAAGTCCCCCCGGGGGGCGGAAACCCCCCCGCCCCAGCGTGCACGTCACAGGGAAGTGACGTTATGACGTCGGGCATGCTGGGGGCAGGGCCACGGCCATACAAGGGGAAACTCTATGGTTTTCCCTTGTATGGTCGTGGCCCTGCCCCCAAGCGTGCCCGGCGTCATGACGTCACTTCCATGTGACGTGCATGCGGTGCGCGCATGCGCACCAGGATCCGCACGGGAATCCCCCGCCGGCAAGGTAAGTGCCACTTGGCAACCCTACATACAGTCCACCCTCCAAAGCTGTCGTTTCTGATCTCTGTAGTTCAGTTGTGATTCTGGGAGGCCTCCAGGCCCCACCTGGAGACTGGCAACCCTGGCATGTCTGGATTGTAGCTATTCTACAATGAGCACAACCAGATCCCTTCTGCGATTAAACGCTCTACTGAAACCTCCTGCAACAGAAGCCAGCAAAAGGCAGCCTGCAGCAGCGCAGGCCAAAGATTGCTTTCCGCAACATGGGAACAGGGGAAGGAAGGCGTGTTCGGGCAAAGGCTCCCAGTGCAAGAGCAAGCGACAAATCCTGCTTCCGGCTTTGCACGGGGGAGGCATCCGAGGGTATGCAGAAAGAACCGAGTTCTAAAATGAAAATTGCTAAAAACAAATCCTGAAATTTTTTTAAAAATCCAAGAAAACAAAAAAAAGCCAAATATGCCACTCTGAAGTATTCCCAAATTCTCTTGGCTTTCGGGAAATGAGCTAAGTGCTCATCTCTGGGCCAGGAAACGCCTGTAGATTTGGGGGTGGAGCCTGATGAAGACAGGGTTTGGGAGGACGGACGTCTACTGGGTATAATGGCAGAGAGTCCACCCTACGAAACAGCCCTTTTCTGCACGGGGCAGGAGGACGACGAAGAGGAGGACTTATTGTTGGAAAATTGGTAAAAATTATTAGATAGTCAGAGCTTGTGATTGATCTTTGTTCACTGGAAAAGAGGCATTTTCTTTCTATGTAAAAATCCTTATTTTCAAAGGGAAGGGTACACGGGAAATCTACAAAACAAACACTTAGGACTACATCCTTGCAACAACAGACAGAGACAGATAGTAATAGAGATTCTTCTTTCTTCTTGACCCCTAGAAGGAAATCACCTGAATACACTACCTGAAGGAGTCTCAGAGCAGCTCACAATCTCCTGTGAGGTAGGTGGGGCTGAGAGAGCTCTCTCGAGAACTGCCCTTGAGAGAACAGCTCTGAGAGAACTTGTGACTGGCCCAAGGCCACACTAGCAGCTGCATGTGGAGGAGTGGGGAATCAAACCCGGTTCTCCCAGATTAGAGTCTGCGCTCCTAACCACCACACCAAACTGGCTCCTAACCACTACACAAAACTGGAACTGATCTGTATCATCTGTAAATTAGTTGTAATTCTGGGAGATCTCTGGGCCCCTCCTGGAGACTGGCCAACCCTACATTTACACCATCTCCCTATGTCTAATCAACGTGGTCCGTACGGATTCAGCAATCTGCCAGCAGCCCACCCAGCGTTGCCGAGTGGGAGGTATTCCCAAGGAAACTGCATCCTTGACACAAGATCCTGCTGTACTTCGCCTGGGGAGGGAATTCATTCAGAAAACGTCTACCTAGAAAGGTAGCGGCTCTCGTGAGAAGATAACAGCCTCGGGCTTTTCTGTATTTCCAGTCCCGGCATGCCCAAGAGCACCATTCCCCTCTGACACCCACTGCGGCTTTTGCCAATACGGCCTGCGGGCTGAAAGAGCTGGTCTAAGATTTCAAGCGCACGGGCGGTTGCGTTAACAGACAGCAGTGGCTTTGCGAGCCGACGGTTCTGCGACGCCTGCGGTGAGCATCCAGCCGACGTGCTAGGCAAACGGGATTTTGCGGCTGCAACTACCGATCGGCCCGGAATCGATTTTTTTACCCAGGTAGAATAGTACACGCTTAAAACATACATAGATTGAAAGTAAGCCATGGATTTTAAAGAGGTGCTCCCCGGCGACAAAAATAATGACTGGGTCTGTGCAAACAGCAATTCGGAATCAATTCGCCGAATTCGTTGACTCGGTCAGTATTTCGGCTTCCCGGTTTCTAGTACTGTCCTGACGTGGATGGCCCGGGTTAGCCCCATCTCATCAGCACTCGGAAGCTAAGCAGGGGCGGCCCTGGTTAGTACTCGGATGGGAGACCACTGAGGAAGTCCCAGGGTTGCTACGCAGAGGCAGGCCATGGCAAACCACCTCTGTTCACCTCTTGCCTTGACCTGGATGGTCCGGGGTAGCCCGATCTTGTCAGGTCTCAGAAGCTAAACAAGGAAAAAGAAATGCATGGGCCCAAATTCAACCACCCCAAAACACCCCCAATGATTTATAGATTTTATAGATATATACATGGGTCATTTCGTGGAAAAAGAGGGGCAGGAGCTCATTAGCATAACTCATTTGCATATGCCACACCCCCTGACATCACCGGAAGCGTGTCAGAAGGCAACACCCACTGCTCAGGCTCCACTGGACTGTTTTG
>NW_015159822.1:93865-98922 GCF_001447785.1 Gekko japonicus
CAGTGAGTGCTCCCTTCTCATTGGGTGGCCAAAGTATTTGGGCTTCAGTTTCATTATCTGGCCTTCCAGGGAACAGTCAGGGTTGATTTCTTTTAGGATTGACTGATTTGATCTCCTTGCAGTCCAAGGGACTCTCAAGAGTCTTCTCCAGAAAAGATAGTTCAAAAGAATCTATTCTTCGGCGCTCGGCCTTCCTTACAGTCCAACTCTCGCAGCCATACTTGACTACTGGGAATACCCATGACACAAACAGACCGGTAGAAATTCACAGGTAAAGTTTTTTCATAGACATCTTTGTAATAATTAAATACAAAAAAGTCCTTGAACTGGAAGGATGTGATAGTGTCTCTGCCAGCCGACTCGATAGACCCCCGGTTCTAAATCTGTTTCAACAAAAAAAAAATTCAAGAGTTGTGCTGGATCCAACATTTCACAGATATGTGTAAAGGTCCGCAAAGAATATTCAGAGACAGCAATCCTCAGTAGTTCCCAATGGAGAATCAATCATTTCTCAGAACCTCCCTTCAACAGTCTAAAGCATGTCTCCACTACACCATTTTCAGTAGAGGGAAAGGTTCGTTCTTTTTTTCCATATTTACATATTTTCCCCCTCATTTTCTTCTTGACTACCCATATTGCTGTGCCCCCTGCTTTTTATCTTGTATCCCAGGTCTCAGAAGCTAAGCAGGGTCAGCTCTGGCTAGTATTTGGATGGGAGGCCACCAGAGAGCCAGTTTGGTGTAGTGGTTACGCGTGTGAACTCTAATCTGGGAGAACTGGGTTTGATTCCCCACTCCTCCAATTGCAGCTGCTGGATGACCTTGGGCAAGCCATAGTTCTGTCAGAACTGTTATTGAAAGAGCAGTTCTCTCCGCCCTGCCTACCTCACAGGGTGTCTGTTGTGGGGAGGGGAAGAGAAAGGAGTTTGTAAGCCGCACTGAGACTCCGAGTGAAGGGCGGGGTATAAATCTAATCTCTTCTCTTCTCCTTCTATGAAGAGGCAGGCAGTGACAAACCAACTACGAACGTCTCTTGCCCTGAAAGCCGTACAGGGTCGCCATAAGTCGACAGCGACTCCACAGCGCTTTCCACGCGCGCACTTCTGATGTCGATATTTTTACATCAGCCCAACCACTCGTTCACTAAACCGTCCCCTCCTACAGCGTTCACAACCAACCAAAGCAGAGGAAAGTATCCCGGGCAAACAGCTGTTCAGTGCTAATCTTGTTGGCCGTCAGCAGCTGTTCCCAACTGTTGTGGAAACATTAAATATGCAAGTCGTCTTGGCGGGAGAGATGTTTTCAAGCTTCACAGGTACCCGTGAAGGATTTCTAACACAGCCCGCCCATACCTGTGGCTTCTAAGCACCTGCGTCCAAACGGCTGAAAAGACACACACACACCCGCCTCAGTCTTTCCCAGATGCGCAAGGAGCTCAGCGAATATGCACGCGCTCTTCAGTGCAACCGATCTCGGCACACGAGTTGCCTTGAGATGAATGCGGAGCAAAGCACTGCCAGACGCAGAAAAGCAAACTTACATTTATTCCAGTAGATCCCGTTCACATTCCGGTTGCGGTCAAAAAGAGGAGAAAGGGGCCTAATCTAAAGAGTGCTTTATCACAAGTGGCCAGAGCTAATCTGGCATCGTGTGTGGGAGGATGAGGGCATTATATCTACGGGAGAGACCCACAGAGACATGTGACGCCATGGAAGGCCATGTGCAGAGAGGGAGGGGACAAAGGGAGAGAGAGGAGGGGTCAGAGGCAATGTTCCCTCTAAGCTGTGGAGTCTTGTGAGCAAAAATTCTACTTTGCGAGCTACAGGCATCAAAGTTATGAGCAAGCGATTTGACTGCTACATAAACTAGTTTGCTCTGGAGCCCTCCTTCCTGAGCTAAGACAAAAATTTGTGAGCCAGAGGCTAAAAAACTGTGAGCTGGCTCACACTAACTCAGCTTAGAGGGAACACTGGTCAGAGGGCAGCTCCCAGGTTAAGACAAAGAGAGGCATCAGTGATGTAGCACACACACACACACCAATGTCTAGGCATGATGAGACTCACTCCAACACCATCCACACGCACGCACCCCACAGCTTTATCATATGTATGTTTACTCCATGACTCCATGGAAGGCCATGTGCAGAGAGGGACAAAGGGAGAGAGAGGGGGTCAGAGGGCAGCTCCCACATTACGACAAAGAGAGGCATCAGTGATGTAGCACACACACACACCCCAGTGTCCAGGCATGCTGAGTTGCTCACTCCAACACCATCCATACGCACGCACCCCACAGCTTTATCGTACGTATGTTTACTCCATGACTCCATGGAAGGCCATGTGCAGAGAGGGAGAGGGACAAAGGGAGAGAGATGAGGGGTCATAGGGCAGCTCCCAGGTTGAGACAAAGACAGGCATCAGTGATGTACCACACACACACATCCCAATGTCCAGGCAGGCTGAGTTGCTCACTCCAACACCATCCACACGCACGCACCCCACAGCTTTATCATACGTATGTTTACTCGGAAACAAGTCTCACGGGGTTCAAAGCAACTAACTTGGAAGGAAGTTGGTACAGGAGAAGAGAAGCCTTACTTTCTCACTGGAAAACAAGCGGCATCAGGTTTTATTAGCCCGACTGGGCCTCGCGAGAGAGGTGACACAGTCTTTGGATCAGCACAGTCACAGGCTGGCTCTATCCTGAGATTCTGACCCAAGGCACTGCTTCTAATGCAGTAAGGCAGGGCTGGACGGTTTCCCAGGCTCCGGGCCACCATGGAGCCTAGAAATTTCACAGCGGCACCTAGTGTTTATTTTTTCCCCGTAGCAATAATAAGAAAATATGGCCATACGTTTATTTATTTAGAACGTTTATTAGCTGCCGTCCTACCTTATGGGAACTCAAGGTGGCTTACAATGTCTATAATAAAATATATAAAATAGCTAAAAAAACCCCACTAGTTAATACCAATAATTCAAAACTGCAGGCAGAAGAACTAATCAAATTCCATCATGAACAAAACCGTCTACAGTTTACGGTTGCCAGGTCCCTCCAGGCCAGCAGTGGGGGGTGGAAGGGTAGGGAGACCAGTGTTCCCTCTAAGCTGAGTTAGTGTGAGTTAGTTCACACTTTTTTAGCCTCCAGCTTACACATTTCTGTCTTGGCTCAGGAAGAAGAAGAAGAGGAGGAGATTGGATTTATACCCTGCCCTTCACTACCCGAAGGAGTCTCAGAGCAGCTTACAAACTCCTTCCCCTTCCACTCCCCACAACAGACACCCTGTGAGCAATGTTCCCTCTAAGCTATGGAATCCTGTGAGCAAAAATTCTACTTTGTGAGCTACTGGAATTCAAGTTGTGAGCGAACCATTTGGTTACTGCATGGATTAGTTTGTTCTGGAGCCATCCTTCCTGAGCTAAGACAAAAATGTGTGAGCCGGAGGCTAAAAAACTGTGAGCTGGCTCACACTAACTCAGCTTAGAGGGAACACTGCCTGTGAGGCAGGTGGGGCTGAGAGAGCTCTTGACAGAAACGGCTCTTTTTTCAAGGACAGCTGTTATCAGAACTACCGCTTGCCCAGGGTCATCCAGCCAGGTGCAAGTGGAGGAGTGGGGAATCAAACCCGGTTCTCCCAGATTAGAGTCCGCACACTTAACCACTACACCAAACTGGAGGAGGAGGAGGAGGAGGAGGAAAAATGGGATTTATACCCTACCCTTCACTACCCAAAAGTGTCTGAGAGAGGCTCACAATCTCCTTTCCCTTCCCCTCCCCACAACAGACGCCCTGTGAGGGAGGTGGGGCTGAGAGAGCTCTGACAGAAATGGCTCTACTTCAAGAACAGCTCTTATCAGAACTACGGCTTGCCCAAGGTCATCCAGCAGGTGCAAGTGGAGGAGTGGGGAATCAAACCCGGTTCTCCCAGATTAGAGTCCGCGCACTTAACCACTACACCAAACTGGCTCTTAGGAAGGATGGCTCCAGAGCGAACGAGAACAGGGACCTCAGTGGGGTACAAGGACTGAGAGTCCCCCCTCCAAAGCAGCCAAAGCACTGAAGTTATTAGCCTCGCTGCACCCCAGCATGCAAGCGGAAGAAAGGAGGCCCGACCAGCGGAGCCGGAGTCTTCCCACAAGCCTGCATTGTGCAGCCCCCGTGCTTGGCTACTCCATCCCCCTCTTGCAGGGCAAGTGGGCGGCCCTCAGGGCTAGGCAAGGACACACCAACCCCAGAGCGGGGGGGGGGAAGGGGGGTTTGCTCCCAGGGGGCTCCGGTTGCACATCCAAGCCTGTTCTACTGGCTGCTGGTCGCACCAGGGCAGTTCCTGATGTTTTGCCACAGCTTGGGTTGCCAGTCTCCAGGCAGGGCCTGGCGTTCTTCCAGAACGGAACCCATACAGAGCTGCTGAATCAGACCACCGGCCCATCCAGCTGTGTAGAACTTTCAGCTGCCAGGCAATCTTAGGATCTCCTGGCTATGCACTACACACTGCCAGAGCATAATCCTTATTACGCAGGCCGGCACAGCAGCAGCTCTCCAGGCCTTTGGCAGCCCCTTGCACCCGATCCTGGAGACGCCGGGGATCGAACCTGGGGCCTTCCGCATGCCGAGCAGCGGCTCTACTGCCCTGCCACCGCCCCTGATCTCCACAGCTCCGTTTCCCTGGAGGAAAGGGCAGCTTGGGAGGGGGGACCCCCCCACGGAGCCCCGCCCCTGCCTCCAAACCGCCAAGAATTAGCCCCCGAAGGCCGCAGAAAAACCACCCCTGCAGTGTGGGCCCCGGAGAGGGAACGCCAATCCCGGTGGCACACAAGATTCTTTCCTCGGGCCACCCAAAGTCGCTTCTGGGTGCAAGAACGGGGCTTCCTTCCTTCCTTCTTCCTAAGCTACCGAGGGATTTCCGAGCCGGCAGCCGCCCCGACGCAGAGGCACCCCGGAGAGCCCGCGGGGCTGCAGCCCCCATGCCCGACAGCGGGCGCACCCCTGGGACGGGAGGGGCTCTGGGCGCGACCCTCCCTTACTCCCCCCTCGCCTCCCCTGCAACCAGGCGGGCTT
>NW_015159822.1:99512-101239 GCF_001447785.1 Gekko japonicus
ATCCAGCAGGGCTCTTATGTTCTTAGGAAGGCCTCGGCCTCTCTGCCCTATTGCTGGCCATCCAGAG
The DNA here is from genome assembly GCF_001447785.1 of Gekko japonicus. Lineage (NCBI taxonomy): Eukaryota > Metazoa > Chordata > Lepidosauria > Squamata > Gekkonidae > Gekko > Gekko japonicus. Next base: position 99,580 of record NW_015159822.1, read on the forward strand.
GAACTGGTTGGCCCCTGTGTGAGACAGGATGCTGGACTAGAAGGACCACTGGTCTGATCCAGCAGGGCTCTTATGTTCTTAGGAAGGCCTCGGCCTCCATGCCCTGTTGCTGGCCCTCCAGAGGAACTGGTTGGCCACTGTGTGAGACAGGAGGCTGGACTAGACGGACCACTGGGCTGATCCAGCAGGGCTCTTCTTAGGTTCTTATGAAGGCCTTGGCCTCTATGCCCTGTTGTTAGCCCGCCACAAGAACTGGTTGGCCACTGTGTGAGAGAGGATGCTGGACTAGATGGACCACTGGTCCCATCAAGCAGGGCTCTTCTCATGTTCTTAGGAAGGCCTCGGCCTCTCTGCCCTGTTGGTGGCCCTCCAGAAGAACTGGTTGGCCACTGTGTGAGAGAGGATGCTAAACCAGATGGACCACTGGTCCCATCCACCAGGGCTCTTGTCATGTTCTTAGGAAGGCCTCGGCCTCCCTGCCCTATTGCTGGCCATCCAGAAGAACTGGTTGGCTACTGTGTGAGACAGGATGCTGGACTAGATGGACCACTGGTCCCAACCAGCAGGGCTCTTCTCATGTTCTTAGGAAGGCCTCGGCCTCCCTGCCCTATTGCTGGCCATCCAGAAGAACTGGTTGGCTACTGTGTGAGACAGGATGCTGGACTAGATGGACCACTGGTCCCAACCAGCAGGGCTCTTCTCATGTTCTTAGGAAGGCCTCGGCCTCTCTGCCCTGCTGTTGGCCCTCCAGAGGAACTGGTTGGCCCCTGTGTGAGACAGGAGGCTGGACTAGATGGCCACTGGTCTGATCCAGCAGGGCTCTTCTGATGTTCTTATGTTTTTAATTGTACAAGTAAAGAAAAATCAAGAGTACACGATACACGGATTGTGCATGCATTCCCTGTAACTTGTGAACGCCACCTAAGAGGTTAAATTTATACCCTCTCCTAGAAAGCAGCACACTCCTTCATCAAAGGAATGACAAGACTTTGCACCTACAAGATAAATTGCTTTTTTTTAAATGCCCTTTAGCTGAAAGGCTTTGAATGAAAAAGGCAGCTTGGGAGGGGGGACCCCCCACACACGGAGCCCCGCCCCTGCCTCCAAACCTCCAAGAATTTCCCTAGCCAGAATTAGCCCCCCCGAAGGCCGCAGAAAAGCCACCCCTGCAGTGTGGGCCCCCAGAGAGGGAACGCCAATCCCGGTGGCACACAAGATTCTTTCCTCGGGCCACGCAGAGTCGCTTCTGGGTGCAAGAACGGGGCTTCCTGCCTGCCTTCCTTCTTCCTAAGCTACCGAGGGATTTCCGAGCCGGCAGCCGCCCCGACGCGAAGGCACCCCGGAGTGCCCGCGGGGCTGCAGCCCCCATGCCCGACAGCGGGCAGGCGGCGCACCCATGGGACGGGAGGGGCTCTGGGCGCGACCTCCCCTTACTCCCCCCCTCGCCTCCCCTGCAACCAGGCGGGCTTGCAACAGCTCCACCCTGCAGGAGAGCCTCGGGGTGGCATGCAAGGCGCTGGCCGCCGACTTTGCCCGCGCTGGGCACTGGGGGGTGGGGGTGGCACGGAAATGCTCCCCTCCGCTCCAAAACAGCAAGAGTCCCGCAGGCAGCGACGCCCCAGTCCCTGGAGGAGAGGGCGCTCCCCGGGCAGGGGGGGGG
>NW_015159822.1:101373-102868 GCF_001447785.1 Gekko japonicus
ACTGTGTGATGCAGAGTGTTGGGCTGGATGGGCCTTTGGCCTGATCCAACACTGGTGTCTCTTATGTTCTTATGACAGGATCAGTTGAGATCCCGTTTGGTGTAGTGGTTAACTACACAGACTCTAATCTGGGAGAACCAGGTTTGATCCCCCACTCCTCCACTTGCAGCTGCTGGATGACCTTGGGCAAGTCATAGTTCTCTCAGAGCTGTTCTCTCAAGAGCAGTTTCTGTCAAGAGTTCTCTCAGCCCCACCTATCTCAGAGGGTGTCTGTTGTGGTTAAAGGAAGGGGAAGGAGTTTGTAAGCTGCTCTGAGACTCCGATTGAAGGGCAGGGTCTAAATCCAGTTTCTTCTTCTCTTCCCTTCTTCTTCTTCTTCTTCTTCTTCTTCTTCTTCTTCCCGGAGACAATGGCTTCTTCGGAGGGTGGCCCCTGTGGCGTTGTGCCTCACTGAGGTCTCTCCCCTCAGTCTGAACCCTGCCCTCCTCAGGTTCCATCTCCCCAAATGTCCAGGAATTTCCCAGCCCAGAGTTGGCAACCCTGTTGTCTATCGGTGAGGCAGCAAAATGGGGTCATCTGTGGATGAGGAACAGGTTTCTGTACTTATGGGGACTCCTCAGTTCTCCAAAGAAACATGTTGCAGCAGGGAGGAACCAGCGTGAGGAGGAACGAGCGATTTAGGGTGGTCGGCTCTGGGTTGGGAACAATGCTGCCTGTAAGCTGTGGAGTCTTGTGAGCGAAAATCCTACTTTGTGAGCTCCTGGCATTGAAGTTGTGAGCGATCGATCTGGCTACTGCATAAATTAGGTTTGCTTTGGAGCCCTCCTTCCTGTGCAGAGACAAAAATGGGTGAGCCGGAGGCTAAAAAACTGTGAGCTAGCTCACTCTGACTCAGCTTAGAGGGAACACTCGTTGGGAGCGGGGTGGTGCAAAGGATCAGACCGGATCAGACCATCCTGATGCCATGAGAGCGCGCTGGAGCGATCAGACACGGGAAAGTCCGTCCATGGCCCATCACAACCCATTTATTACCAGATTTCCCCTGGTGTCTTTTAACTCCGCTTCTGCGGCGGAGCAGATCGGGTTGCAGACGGCTGCGGGGCGCTTCCCAGATGTTGTCTGATCGCGCCCTTTAAATCCGCCTGGCATTCGCACCTATGCCGGGCCTAATTGTGCCTATGTTCGCAGCCTGGGATACCTTTTTCCAGGTGACTCAAGAGATTTCTGTTTTGGTCACCCCCATCTCCTGGGAACATGCTGGCCGCTGGCTGCGTTGGGCCTCAGATGTCCCAAAAGGGCCTCGGAGAAGAAAAGCAGGAGCTGATTAGGGTCGCCAACCTCCAGGTGAAGCCTGGAGACCCCACCCCCATCCCCAGAATTACAGTTGATCTCCAGTCCAGAGAGATCAGTTCCCTTGAAGAAAATGGCTGCTTCTTTGGAGGGTTCACAGACAGAAGCGAACATACGAATCTCCAGACTCTTGGCAGAGTGTCAG
>NW_015159822.1:102900-114455 GCF_001447785.1 Gekko japonicus
GTGTGAAATTCAGATGTCAATCAAATCCCTGTTGGTGCCTAGAGAACAGGAGTGGGCCCAGGTTTTGTAACTTATTCCACAGATCGGAGACTGACTTTTTATAAAGAAAACTATACATTCTTCATTTATTTGGGAGAGGGAAAACCAGGGTGTATCCCACAGACAGGAGGGGGGAAAGGATACTGGATGAGTATCACCCACCTTCTCCCATGTTGTTAAAAGATGGTTTGGAGCAGGGCTATTTTTGGGCAGGAACGCACAGGAACGGAGTTCCGGCTGGCTCCTGAGTTGGCCACACCCAGCAGGAGATCATTAGCATAACAGGCCACACCCAACAGCAGAAACTCATTAGGATTGGCTACATTAGGGGTGTGTGGCCTAACATGCAAAGGAGTTCCTGCTACAAAAAAAGGCCCTGGGTTTTGACAACAAACAAGGTAAACAGAATAAGAAGCAAAAGGTGGGTGTGGCTGGATGAGCACACTTCTGGTGACATGGGGTGTGTGGCCTAATATGCCAATGAGCTGCACTATCAGGGGTGTGGCCTAATATGCTAATGAGTTCCTGCTGGGCTTTTTCTACAAAAAAGAGCCCTGGTTTGGAGGTATAAATGTAAAAAACTAAGGGAAGTGTGGGAGCTAGGGTTGCCAGATCCAGGTTCTGAAACTCCCGGAGATTTGGGGATGGAGCCCGGGGAGGGCAGGGATCTCAGTGGGACGCAGTGGGGCACAGTGCCATGGAGTCCACCCTCCTAAGCATCCCTTCGCTCCAGGGGGAGCTGGTCTCTCTCTGGTCTGAAGATGAGGTGTCATTCCATTCTGGGGGGTCCTCAGGTCCCACCTGGAACCTGGCATCTCTACTGGGAGCCTCTAACCAAAATTAGGGGACTGATACTTCATATCTGCCCAGCAGTGTTCCCTCTAAGCTGAGTGAGTGTGAGCCAGCTCACAGTTTTTTAGCCTCCGGCTCACACATTTTTGCCTTCGGTCAGGAAGGAGGGCTCCAGAGCAAACTAATCCATGCAGTAGCCAAAACGGTCACTCACGACTTTAATGCTAGGAGCTCACAAAGTAGAATTTTTGCTCACAGGACTCCACAGCTTAGAGGGAACATAAGAACATAAGAGACGCCAATGTTGGATCAGGCCAAAGGCCCATCCAGTCCAACACTCTGTGTCACACAGTGGCCAAAGATACCAGTGCCATCAGGAGGTCCAGCAGTGGGGCCAGGACATTAGAAGCCCTCCCACTGCTGACCCCCCCCCCAAGCACCAAGAAGACGGAGCATCCCTTGCCCCAGACCGAGAGTCCCTATCTATACCTTGTGGCTAATAGCCACTGATGGACCTCTGCTCCAGATGCTTATCTAATTCCCACTTGAAGCCGTCCATGCTTGTAGCCGCCGCCACCACTTCCTGTGGCACCACTTTGCTGCCCAGTATTATATGAGTGAAGAGGGTCATGGCTCAGTGGCAGGGCCTCTGCTTGGCATGCAGAAGATCCCAAGTTCAATCCCCAGTGTCTATATTTCAGACCAGAATATATTTTTCAGGAATATATTTTGCAATTGGGCATGGTACTTCAAATTGTTACTTAAGCACGATTTTTGTCTTCTTCCTTAACAGCTCTCCTGTTTTGGTCCTCTATCTACTTGTGGATTGCCTTTTTATTGTAATAGGAGCCTATTTGTTTCTTATATTGCTTGACCTCTGAAGAAGGCCCAATTGGGTCAAAACGTGTTAGGTCACTATTGTTTTCCTTTGGGCAGATGTCACTTTTTACTATATTACGAGGCTTTTGCTGGGCCCTGATATGTTTTTAAATGTCTCTGTAATAAATACGTGTGTTTATGTGTAATTAATTTACAACTGTTCTTGGCTATTGGCCCGGTATTTATTTTCCTGTTTACCTTTTAGGTTCTTGATTCGGATTTGTGGGGTTGTTTCCCCCCTCCTTTTTTTATCTTCCACGGGGTTGCCAGACCCCCGGTATGGGTGGGGGTTCCCCCGACGTTTTGGGCTTCTGCGCACCACCGGCCCATGGGGGAAGCCCCGCCCCCCAAATCGGGATGTCGCACAGTGACGTCCCCAACGTGATGACATCGTGCCAAAAAAAACCATAGTGTTTCCCCCAAAATGCAGAGCATTGCCGCACAACGTCCCCGACATGATGACACTATTCGTTTCTTATATTGCTTGACCTCTGAAGAAGGCCCAATTGGGTCAAAACGTGTTAGGTCACTATTGTTTTCCTTTGGGCAGATGTCACTTTTTACTATATTACGAGGCTTTTGCTGGGCCCTGATATGTTTTTAAATGTCTCTGTAATAAATACGTGTGTTTATGTGTAATTAATTTACAACTGTTCTTGGCTATTGGCCCGGTATTTATTTTCCTGTTTACCTTTTAGGTTCTTGATTCGGATTTGTGGGGTTGTTTCCCCCCTCCTTTTTTTATCTTCCACGGGGTTGCCAGACCCCCGGTATGGGTGGGGGTTCCCCCGACGTTTTGGGCTTCTGCGCACCACCGGCCCATGGGGGAAGCCCCGCCCCCCAAATCGGGATGTCGCACAGTGACGTCCCCAACGTGATGACATCGTGCCAAAAAAAACCATAGTGTTTCCCCCAAAATGCAGAGCATTGCCGCACAACGTCCCCGACATGATGACATCACTTCCCACCCCTGGAATCCCCCCCCCCTCAATCCTGGTTTTCCAGAACCGAGTACCAGGGCTTTTTTTTGTAGAAAAAGCACAGCAGGAACTCATTAGCATAATAGGCCACACCCAACAGCAGAAACTCATTAGCATATTGGGCCACACCCCTGACAGCACAGCTCATTAGCACGTTCAGCCACACCCCCCACGTTACCAGAAGTGTGGTCATCCAGCCACACCCACCTTTTGCTTCTTATTCTGTTTACCTTGTTTGTTGTCAAAACCCAGGGCCTTTTTTTGTAGCAGGAACGCCTTTGCATGTTAGGCCACACACCCCTAATGTAGCCAATCCTAATGAGTTCCTGCTGTTGGGTGTGGCCTATTATGCTAATGAGTTCCTGCTGGGCGTGTCCAACTGTGCTAATGAGTTCCTGCTGTGCGTTCCTGCCCAAAAATAGCCCTGCCGAGTACAAAACTCGAAGCACTACTCTTGCTTCTGTGGGAATGGCTGCTGCTTTTGGCAACAAGTGCGTGGGGGGGGGGGGGGCTACGCCTGAATTCCAAAAGGCGAATCCGCCACTTGAAGTACAAGCGTGCAGGGCACCAGTCCCCAACATGATGTCACACCTGCCTGATGTAGGATTGCGGTTGCCAAGTCCTACCTTGGCTGCCGCGGGGGGAGTCCCGGCCCACTCCGGGAGTCCTTTGGTGTGTGCGCTTCGCGTGCGTGCCGCGATGACGTTACCCGGAAGTGACGTCATCGCATTGGGCATGTTGGGGGCGGGACCACTATCATTCGAGGGGAAACCATACAGTTTCCCCTCGAACGATAGAGCGTCCCCCCGCAACGTGCTCGACGTGTCTCTGCGCTCCCGGCACTTTGGGGGTGGGGTTCCCCCTGGCGACCCGATCCAGGCTGGCAGGGAATGGACCCATTGAGCGGGAGTTTCCCCGCCCCCCCGGGGGGGACCTGGCAACCCTAGCGTGATGTCATTGTGTTGGGGACATCCCTGCGCCCTCCAGAGATGCCCCCAAAGTCCCCTGCCAGGAACTAGGAAGTCCAGGCAACCTTACTCCAGCCACAAGCTGGAGGTTGACAACCCGATAGGCCTGGCCCTGATGACTCCACCCTCAGAGGCCAAAACAGCCCTGGAAAGCATCCGCCCCCACCCCCATCTTCAGCTGCCTCCTAGAAATCAAAAGTGATTTCGTGTGGGGCTGCCACCCATAAGGCCCTCCCTCGTGTACCCACCACATGAGCCTCTTTGACTGATGGGCCAATCAGAAGGGCCTCTCCCCTGCGATCTTAATTCCTGGGCAAAAAGGTATGGAAGAAGATGGGCCTTCAGATCCCCTGCTCCCAAACCAGGCAGGGCTTTAATATCAATGAGCTTCCAAAACGGCGGCACGGTACAGTCTAGCCCAGGGCTATTTTTGGGCCGGAACGCACAGGAACGGAGTTCCGGCTGGCTCCCAAGTTGGACACGCCCAGCAGGAACTCATTAGCATAATAGGCCACACCCAATAGCAGAAACACATTAGGACTGGCTACATTAGGGGTGTGTGGCCTAACATGCAAAGGAGTTCCTGCTACAAAAAACGGCCCTGGGTTTTGACAACAAACAAGGTAAACAGAATAAGAAGCAAAAGGTCGGTGTGGCTGGATGGCCACACTTCTGGTAACATGGGGGTGCCGCCTAATATGCTAATGAGCTGTGCTGTTGGGGTGTGGCCTGATATGCTCATGAGTTTCTGCTGTTGGGTGTGGCCTATTATGCTAAAGAGTTCCTGCTGGTCTTTTTCTACAAAAAAAGCCCTGGCTCTAGCCTAACACCTAATTCATTCTACTGCACGTGCAAACCAGACCTATAGTGTAGATAATGATTTTCAGCATTACTTCCATCCTCTAACTATTGCTTGCTTAACCCACCCACCCCCGCCCCCCAACAGCTGTCAAGCTGACTTTCTCAGCTGCTTAGATCCCTGGCTTGTGAATTTTCAGTCAGAAATCACTGTGATCCTCTTTGGAGCATTTTAATGGCCTCTACTCCCATAATCCCTTGGCTGTTCAGGGGATCTGTACCGTGCTTTCAGTCTTTAGAACCCTCGATAGATGTTTCCAACTGCGCGGAGATTTCTGTGCGTACAGGAGAGGGGCTTCTCCAGAAACAGGCAGATGAGAAAAGAGCATTGCTCTCAAAAAGAACATTCCTTTCTCACTTGTTTCCTTGTGGGGGTTACCTTATTGTTTAACAAACTCCCACAGGCCCGTAGCCAGGATGTATTTTTTTTAGTTGGGGGGCATATAAATTTCTTAGGGGGCACTGGCTAATCAAATTAAAGGAACACCCAGCCAGTTTGGTGTAGTGGTGAAGTGCACGGACTCTAATCTGGGAGAACCGGGTTTGATTCCCTACTCCTCTACTTGCACCTGCTGGATGACCTTGGCCGAGCCGTAGTTCTGATAAGAGCTGTCCTTGAAAAAGAGCAGTTTCTGTCAAGAGTTCTCTCAGCCCCGCCTACCTCACAGGGTGTCTGTTGTAGGAAGGGGAAGGAGTTTGTAAGCCGCTCTGAGACTCCCTTGGGTAGTGAAGGGTGGGGTATAAATCCAATCTCTCCTTCTTCTTCTTCCTTCCCTGTATCCACCACTGTTCGGGAGCCTTGGACTGGATGGGACGTCGGGGGGCCTAGCCCCGAAACGCCCCACTGTAGCTACAGGGCCTGAGCTCCCATGGCTTCACTGAGTTCACTGAAGGCTGTCCACTGTGTGAACAGTTCACCACTCAATCCTAAACAAGAGTTGCACCCTTCTGAATCTACCAGAGTCAGTAGACTTAAAAGGGTGCAACTCTGTTTAGGACTGCGCTTCAATTAACTATTGGACTGTTAATCGAGCGATCGATGGATTGAACTGTATTTAAACAAATGTGCATCTATTCCCAAAATCTCAGTATAGGGGCTTTTTAAACTTAATAAAGAAGGGAGGGGGGGATAGAATTTTTAGAAACAAAAGCTACTTCCTATGAAAAAAGCTCATTTTTATCCTTTTTATTTTCTCATCCGATGTTACAGGTAGATATCACAGCCAAAGTGACTTCCAAATAGGGCTGTCAGCTATGGATGGATGGATAATAGACAGACAGACAGACAGACAGACAGACAGACAATAAGAGAAGCCTTATTAGATCAGGCTGGTGGCCCATTCAGTCCAACACTCTGTGTTACACGGTGGTCAAAACCTAGGGGCCATCAGGAGGTCCACCAGCAGGGCAAGAACTCCAGAAGCCCTCCCACGGTTGCCCCCCAAGCACCAAGAATACAGAGCATCACTGCCCCGGACATAAGAACATAAGAGAAGCCATGCTGGATCAGGCCAGTGGCCCATCCAGTCCAACACTCTGACACACTGTGGCCAAAACCTGGGTGCCATCAGGAGGTCCACCAGTGGGGCCAGAACTCCAGAAGCCCTCCCACTGTTGCCCCCCCCAAGCACCAAGAATGCAGAGCATCACTTGCCCCAAACAGTGTCCCATCTATGAGAACTTAAGAGAAACCATGTTGGATCAGGCCAGTGGCCCATCCAGTCCAACACTCTGTGTCACACAGTGGCCAAAACCCAGGTGCCATCAGGAGGTCCACTAGTGGGGCCAGAACTCCAGAAGGCCTCCCACTGTTGCCCCCCAAGCACCAAAAACACAGAGCATCACTGCCCCAGACATAGACAGATAAATAGATACAGACTTAGACAGACAGACAGACAGACAGAAGCCATACCTTAAACAAGAGCCGTAATGGATTCTTCTTTTCAGTGGTTTGTTGCCGGGACCTTAGTTCTGATCTCTGATAACCTCTTGCCTCCACTCTCTGCCACTGCTTAGTTGACAGTCAAGCTTTCTCTGCAACAATTGCTCATGTGTGGCAGCATTGTGACACCACTGTGAGCATCGGGACATTTCAGGACTGGACAAGATTTGAGTTTTAGATCCAGGAGCAAGGAATGGGGGAGACGAGTGTCAATGGGGCGATTCAAGTGAGGATTCCAATACATCACAGGAGACATCACAGTAGGCGTCATGCCAACCTCCAAATGAGGGGTTGCTCAGGCTGTGAGATCACGCCCTGTTTTGAACAGTCTGCTTTACCAAATTCCGGAGGGGCAGCTGTGTGAGTTTGCAGCAGCCAGAACAACAGAGTCCTGCTTCATCTTGACGTCTAGTCCAGTGTTCCCTCTAAGCTGAGTTAGTGTGAGCTAGCTCACAGTTCTTTAGCCTCTGGCTCAGGAAGGATGGCTCCAGGGGAAACTAATTCACACATCAGCCAAATCACTTGCTCACAACTTTAATGCCAGGAGCTCACAAAGCAGGGTTTGTGCTCACAAGACTCCACGGCTTAGAGGGAGCATTGGTCTAGTCTAGGGGCCTGCAATCCTTTTTGAGTCTGCAAGAACCGTGGAAACTTTGAGCAGGGGTGCTGAGTGTGAGCCCAAAATGTATGGTTGCCAGCCTCCAGGTGGGGCCTGGAGATCTCCCGCTTTTACAACTGATCTCCAATTGACAGAGATCAGCTCCCCTGGAGAAAATGGCTGCTTTGGAGGGTGGAGTCTGTGGCATGGTACCCTGCTGAGGTCCCTCCCCTCCCCAGACCCCGCCCTCTCCTGGATCCACCCCCAAAGTCTCCAGGTATTTTCCAGCCCATACCTGGCAACCCTACCAAATTGGCTGCCATGAGAGGCGGAGCCAAACCCAAAATGGCTGCCATGGGAGGTGGAGCCAAACCCAAATGGCTGATGTGGGAGGCGGAGCCAAACCCAAAATGGCTGCTGTGGGAGGCGGGGCCAAACCCAAAATGACTGCTATGGGAGGCAGAGAAAGGGGAATAAAAAAGAAACGCAGGAAAGTCCCTCAGCAGGGGGTGTCCGCGGGTGCCGTGGTGCTACCAACACCTTTCCTGGTGCCCACCAAGTGTTTTTAGAAAGTAGGAGGGGCCTTTTGCCCAGCAAGGCTCCTGATCAACCATCGGAGATTTGATTGGCTGTGCAGACTTTTAAAAATCAAGGATTTCCACTGTGTGACTGAAGGTGAGCCACAGCAGCCAGTTTGGGTTGGGTCTTCTCCAATGCTCCCTCTAAACTGCGGAGTCTGGTGAGCGAAAATTCTACTTGGTGAGCGACTGGCATGAAAGTTGTGAGCGAGCGGTTTGGCTGCTGCATAACTTAGTTTCCTCTGGAGCCATCCTTTCCTGAGCTAGGACAAAAATCTGTGAGCTGGAGGCTAAAAAACGGTGAGCTGGCTCACACTAACTCAGCTTAGAGGGAACACTGTGCAGCCATTTTGCGCCAAACCTTCTGTAGCCTTGCCACCACACTTTGTCAGGTTTCCAAAACTGCCCGAAGGCTCGAAAAAGTCAGGGACCCTAGTTTCTGCAGTTTGCCTGCAGTGACAGAAACAGAGATGGATAAACGGCAGGCCTCTTGCTTAGCAACACTGGACTTCCTCGGTGGGTCTCCCGTACAGCTGTGAACCAGGGCTGACCCAAGATGCTTAGCTCTGAGATCTGACTAGTCTCGGATATCCAGGTCGAGGCTGAAAAGGGCCGCCCCTTTGGGATTAGGGTGGCAATCTGAAAGCAGCTCTTTTATAGGAGGAGGAGGAGATTGGATTTATACCCCGTCCTTCGTCTCAGGGCAGTTTACAAACTCCTTTCCCTTCCCCTGCCCACAACGGACACCCTGTGAGGTAGGTGGGGCCGAGAGAGCTCTTGACAGAAACTGCTCTTTTTTCAAGAAGAAGAAGAAGAAGAGAAGCTGGCTCCCCAGCTAATATGGCCAATAATCCAAAGGATGTCTGAGAATCACTGACTAAAATTGACTGTATGGCGTGACTGGTTGAGTGTGACATCCCAATGCATTACATTGGCAACTGGCTGTTCATTTCCAAGTAAGTGTTAGTGGCAACAATAAGACCAGCGGCCGATTCTGCATCGGCTTTTCCCTCCGTTGTTTTAGGAAACCCACGCTGGAACAGAAATCCCCCTCAGCATTGCGTGCTTTCACTTCCTTTGATCATTGGGTTTTATGGTATCTTCTGCATAGATCTATAGTCAGGGCCTTTTTTGTAGAAAAAGCCCAGCAGGAACTTATTAGCATAACAGGCCACACCCAACAGCTGAAAATCATTAGCATATTAGGCCACACCCTGCCCCCACAGCTCATTAGCATATTAGGCCGCAGCCCCATGTTGCCAAAAGTATGGTCATCCAGCCACACCCACCTTTTGCTTCTTATTCTGTTTACCTTGTTTGTTGTCAAAACCCAGGGCCTTTTTTTGTAGCAGGGACTTCTTTGCATGTTAGGCCACACACGCCTACTGTAGCCAATCCTAATGAGTTTCTGCTGTTGGGTGTGGCCTGTTATGCTAATGAGTTCCTGCTGGGTGTGGCCAACTCGGGAGCCAGCCGGAACTCCGTTCCTGTGCGTTCCTGCCCCCAAATAACCCTGTCTATAGTCATTTTATGACCGTTCAGGGGTGACTTTTGCAGTCAGTATGCCGTTGGCCCAGTGTATTTGAAGGCGGTTTTGAGCTGCACCTTTTCCTCAATGTTGAGAAAATGTGGAGCGAATGCCAGATGCAGAACCAGCCAGTGGTCTAATCTGCATTTGTTTTTCCCACCGTGTCCCAGCCTTCTGACTCCGTCTTTTAAAAAAGCTGTCTACATTTGGTGTCGTTTTCACAGCTCAAGAGTGCTAGCATACTTTTGCACGTCTGCATATGTTTATTCCCCTTTCATGGCGGCTCCACTGTCATTGCGCCTCCCCACTGCTTTAAAAGAATCTTCTCCAAACAACATTCAAACGAGTATAGAGAAAGACGGCGTCACAGCAGCACGAAACTGATTTAAAAATGCAAATGCAGGTTCTACCAGTGTTGGCTAAGAAATAACAGGCTTGATGCAATGAGTCTGACTCATCGTCTCACTTTAGCGAGAACGGAGGATGCATTTGTAGGCGATCAATTCACATTATCACTTTGGTTTAACGCTCCCTTTATGGATTCATTTCTCCCCCTTGGAATAGGTTAACGATACCTGTGTTTTTAATTCTCTCTCTTTATACTTATTTATGTACGTTATTTATAGTCCTGAAAAGATAGAGCCACAGGGACTGTGTAAAGTGCGCTCAATGTTTCTTTAACGATAGCAATAATGTTATAAATATGAAAATTACAAAAGTGATACTAATACATTCAAATTCTAAATCCACTTACATAAAATAGAAAAATAACGACGACGGCGGGACGGTGGTCTCCGGAATGTGATGCCGTTTCGACAAACGTCTTCTTCTGACCAAGAATCTATAAGCTTATACATTTATAGTCCGCCTTTGGGGGTTGCCAGACCACCGGTCCCAATATGAGTTTCCCTGATTTGGGGGGGGGGCCCTTCCCGCTGCCAGTCAGCTGGCCGGTGGAGGGAAGCTCCGCCCTCAAGAGCAACCACCCAGCCACCCCTACCGCAAGATTTAAAGCTGGCCCTTTAAATCTTGCAGGAGAGAGGGAGGAAGAGGGGTGGCCAAGCATGCCTGCACTCCAATTCATGACTTGGAGCGCAGGCGCGCGCAGCTCCCCCCCCCCCTGCTTCTTCCCAACAGCACTGAAAGGGACCCTTTAAATGCTGTTGAGAAGAGGTGGAGCCGCGCGCCTGCACTCCAAGCCGTGAATTCGTGGGACTCTTTAAATCAGGTGTGTCGAACTCATTTGTTATGAGGGCCAGATCTGACATAAGTGAGACCTTGTGTATCATAAAAGCTAATGCCAGGTAGCGGAGGTATAAACTTTATAAAGGACACAAACGCAAACATTGTTTGGAGGGTCGAATCTGCATTTGTCTTTCCCACCGGTGTCTCAGCCTTTTGACTCCGGCTTCAAAAAAGCTGTGTACATTTGGTGTCGTTTTCACACCTCAACAGTGCTAGCACACTTTTGCACGTCCGCATATGTTTATTGCCCTTTCGGGGCGGCTCCACTGTCATTGTGACTCCCCCCTGCCTTAAAAGAGTCTTCTCCAAACAACGTTCAAACAAGCATAGAGAAAGACGGTGTCACGGCAACACGAAACTGATTTTTAAAATGCAAATGCAGATTTGACCGCCGGGAAGATTCTTTTAAAGCAGTGGGGAGGCGCAATGACACTGGAGCCGCCACGAGAAGGTGATACACATATGCAGACACGCAAAAGTATGCTAGCACTGTTGAGGTGTGTAGACGACACCAAATGCAGACAGCTTTTCAAGATCAAAACCTTTATTGGCATAGATCATAATCATACACAGTCGCCATTCAGTTCATGGATTTGACACACAGCTTCCTCATTATAAGGCAGTTACAGAACTTAGCAACCGCTTCAATAACCGCTATATTTTGTGAAGCCAATAAACGATACAACCTTCTGTCATCGGATTGCTTGGCATCATTCTTAAGAATATCTTCTAGATAGGCTGCCCGAATGTCCTCATACAAACTACAATAGAGGAATACATGTTCGATTGTTTCAATCTCCTCTGAATCACAATCACAGAACCTTACAGAGTAGGGGATTTTCTTAAATCTTCCTGCTAAAACCGCAGAGGGGAGGACATTAAATCGGGCCAGCATAAATGCTCTACGCAGCTGTGGGGAAGTCAGATCCGCTAAGTATTGTGCTGGGGCATTGATCGGAAAATGTGCCACAGACAGCTTTTTTGAAGACGGAGTCAGAAGGCTGGGACACCGGTGGGAAAGACACGTGCAGATTCGACCAATTGTCTCCTTCCCCTCCCTCTGCTGTCTGTTAACTAGAATTGCCGACTCTGAGTTTGGAAATTCCTGGAGATTTGGGAGGTGGGGTGGAGCCGGGGGGCGGGGTTTG
>NW_015159822.1:114588-116993 GCF_001447785.1 Gekko japonicus
CCCCCCCCCCGGAGTTTGGCAACCCCACAGCAGACATGCAGAATAACAAAAAAGATCCAAATATTAACCAACATGAATTAATAATACCAACTGTCTCTTTTTTTTAAAAAAAGTGAGACTTGTTCCAGTGACGCAATCAGGGGTCATTTCATAGAAAAAGCGGTGCAGGAGCTCATTAGCATAGCTCATTTGCATATGCCACACCCCCAGACCTCACCGGAAGTGTGTCAGAAGGCAACACCCACCGCTCAGGCTCCACTGGACTGTTTTGGATTGCTAGCTATTGGGGGGGGGGCTGTGCAGATCTGTCCTCGCAGAGGAGGGAGAGCTTGTACCCGAATAAAACTTGGTCTTAAAGGTGCCACTGCACTGTTTTGGATTGCTAGCTATGGGGGGGGGCCACACACAGATCTTCCCTCACAGAGGAGGGAGAGCTTGTACCTGAAGGCGGGATGGGGGATGGGTGGGGCTCTGCAACATACCTGGCTGCTTCTTGCTCCTCGTGGCCCGACTGAGGGCTGCTGGGAGCAGGGGGCGGGGCTTGTTGCATGTGCCCGCCCCCTGGACTCCTTACTGCCAGAGCTCCGCTCCTGTGCGCTCCCGCAGGAAATGACCCCTGGACGCAATAAAAATGCAAGGTCTGGTTCGTTTCTTGATTGATTGCCATCCAAACGGCATATTCATACTGAACATATGCCTTTTTGGTGAACTGGAAATTATTCCTGTTTTTATCGTTTTTCAACGAAGGCTTTATGCATCAGGCATTCTGCATCTCCTTCGAGGGGCAGCGTCAGAACTGCGCCTGATCTTGAGAGGAGTGTTCCGTTCCTAGAAGCAATTACACACCCCAGCAGTTTCCCCAAGGCTATTGCCTTTCAGTACCCGTTCCAAAAACTCCCCCCATCCTTGCTGTTCCCATTTTAGGCTGCAGCATTGGCTACTGGGTGGACTTCGGAACATAAGAGAAGTTGTGCTGGGTCAGGCCAATGGACCACCCAGTCCAACACTCTGTGTCACACAGTGGCCAAAACCCAGAGGCCAACATGAGGTCCACCAGCGGGGCCAGAATTCTAGAAGCCCTCCCACTGTTGCCCCAAAGCCCCATGAATAAAGAACATCACTGTTCCAGACAGAGTGTTCCACCCAGTGTTCCCTCTAAGCTGAGTTAGTGTGAGCTAGCTCACAGTTTTTTAGCCTCCGGCTCACACATTTTTGTCTTAGCTCAGGAAGGAGGGCTCCGGAGCAAACTAATTTATGCCGTAGCAAAATTGCTCACTCACAACAACTTTAACGCCAGTAGCTCAAAAAGTAGGATTTTTGCTCACAAGACTCCACAGCTTAGAGGGAGCATTGGTTCCATCTAGACCTTGTGGCTAATAGCCATTGATGGACCTCTGCTCCAGGGGTCATTTCCTGCAGGAGCACACAGGAGCGGAGCTCCGGCAGTAAATATCCCAGGGGGCGGGCACATGCAACAAGCCCCACCCCCTGCTCCCAGAAGCCCTCAGTCAGAGCAAGAAGCAGCCAGGTAAGCTGCAGAGCTCCCCCCGCCCGCCCCCCGGTCCAAAACAGTCCAGTGACACCTTTATTCAGGTACAAGCTCTCCCTCCTCTGCAAGGACAGATCTGCACGTTTCTCCCTCCCCCCAGCTACCAATCCAAAACAGTCGGAGCCTGAGCGGTGGGTGTTGCCTTCTGACACACTCCCGGTGATGCCAGGAGGTATGGCATATGCAAATATGTTATGCTAATGAGTTATGCTAATGAGTTATGCTAATGAGCTCCTGCACCTCTTTTTCTACGAAATGACCCCTGCTCTGCTCCATATGTTTATCCAGTCCCCGCTTCAAGCCTTCCTAACTGTAAGACAGGATTCCCCAACCATTTTGAGCCAGTGGGTATGTTAAATACTGGGTTCCATGGATGGTCCGACTCCAAGCTAGTGATCAGCTCAGCTGTATTAGTGATTCAGCAGATACAAGACTAAACTCCAGGGCAAGAGCCTTGTTTAAATAGCATGCAAAGACCACACCCAGCTCCCAACGATAGGCTGTTTACATAACATTAATTCCTCACTGGTCACCTCCAGAGTCCTGGTGGGCTATTGTTCTAGAGCTACACGCTCAGCCCTTCTCTGGTAAAACAGTCCAGAAATGTTCCAGTTCCCAATACATAACAGGGCACCTTTGGAATTCTGAGATTACGTGGTAGGTGCAGCCATAAAATGGCTGCCACAGTCACACAGCCAGTCACGTCTCCAGTGGTTAATCTGGGGCCTTCCTGGGCAAACCCCCCACTTGGCCCCACATTTCTGAACACAAGTGGTGAGCGCTAAGAAAGGAGAGGGTGGGCACCAAGCAGGGATGACATGTCCATCCCTGCCCACTGGCAGGAGGTGTTTTTTTT
>NW_015159822.1:117639-121458 GCF_001447785.1 Gekko japonicus
AGACAAAAACATGTGAGCCGGAGGCTAAAAAACTGAGCCAGCTCACACTAGCTCAGCTTAGAGGGAACACTGGTGCTCACATGAGTCGGGGAGGGGCCGTGGCTCAGTGGTAGAGCATCTGCTCGGCATGTAGAAGGTCCCAGGCCCAATCCCTGGTACCTCCAGGTAAAAGTAGGTGATGTGAAAGACCTTGACCTGAGACCCTGGAGACCTGCTGCCAGTCTGAGTAGACAATACTGACTGTGACGGATCAAGGGTCTGATGCAGTGGTAGAGCATCTTCGTGGGATGCAGAAGGTCCCAGGTTCAATCCCCAGTGTCTCCAGTGAAAACGACCAGGCAGTAGGTGATGGGACCGACCTCTGCCTAAGACCCTGGAGAGCTGCTGCCAGTCTGAGTAGACAATACTGACCTTGAGGGACCAAGGGTCTGATGCAGGGGTAGAACATCTTCTTGGCATGCAGAAGGTCCCAGGTTCAATCCCCAGCGTCTCCAGTTAAAACGACCAGGCAGTAGGTGATGGGACCGACAGACCTCTGCTTGTGACCTTGGAGAGCTGCTGCCGGTCTGAGTAGACAATTCTGAGTGTGATGGACCAATAATGGGGAGGGGTCATTTCTCAATGGTAGAACATCGGCTTGGCACGCAGAAGCTCCCAGGTTCAATCGTTGGCATCTCAGGTGTTTTTTTTTTTAAGGATTAGTACTTTATGTGAGTGATTTGTTTTCAATCACCATCCTGAAAACGAAAAGGAAAAAAAGAATCCCTGTTTCCTAACTGAGGTGTACAGGTCCCGAACAATCCAGCAGAGGTCAGTATGTGAATGCTGCACTTCCCGGCTGACTACTGTTTTGTATTTTCACGTTGCTGCATTCTGTTAAGGTCATTCATACGACACAAAACCTAAGTACCGAGAATATTTCTTTGCAGAGTCACTCAGAGATGGGAAACAAACTGTAGGCAAGGCTGTACATCCGGAAGTCCAAAGAATAATGCTGTGTAATTTAGTACATCTACATTTCTAGCCATGAAACTCCACTGCAAACTTCCGAACGCTAAAATCCAGAGAGCTGCTATATACGGTGGGGATTCGATGTGCTTCCCAAGCAGCAAATTTAGTGTGAGTTTCAAAAGGGGTTGGGGGCAGGGCTCTTTTTCCGGGGGGGGGGGATCAAAAGCCCCATGATGTGTCTAAAACCCCAGGCAAATCTGATGTGGCACTTTGGGTCGAGGCCTGCATTTTTTAAGAAATAGGTTGGATCCCACCAGCTTGCAAAAAGATGGCAGGGCCTCTTTTAAGACTCCACTGCCCACCATGGCAAGGGCGGTGAGGCAAAGGAGGAGTTGCCCCACGTAGTCTCAGAGTGGCTGACAATCGCCTTCCCTTCCTCTCCCCACAACAGGCACTTTATGAGGTAGGTGGGGCTGAGAGAGCTCTGAGAGAATGGTGACTGGCTCAAGGTCATCCAGCAGCTGCATGTGGAGGAGGAGGAGCGGGGAATCAAACCCAGTTCTCCAGATTAGAGTCTGCCGCTCTTAAGCACTGCACCACAGCTGGCTCTCTGCAGGACGATGCTGCAATGAGGAGGCGCATGGGGTGACGTCTCCCCTTCTCTCTCCCGCACCAGCACAAATGCCTGGTGGCATCCAACTCAACAAGGGGACGGCTCTTTTCTTTTTAAAATCTGTTTGTCTCCCTCAACTCATGCAATGCATATTTTTTTTTGGGGGGGGAAGATCTCAGTCAGAGCCAGTTTGGTGTAGTAGTTAAGTGTGCGGACTCTGATCTGGGAGAACTGGGTTTGATTCCCCACTACTCCACTTGCAGCTGCTGGTGTGACCTTGGATCACTCACAAGTTCTCTCAGAGCTGTTCTCTCAAGGGCAGTTCTCGAAAGAGCACTCTCAGCCCCACCTACCCCACAGGGTGTCTGTTGTGGGGAGGGGAAGGGAAAGGGATTGTAAGCCGCTGTGACCTTTGGGTAGTGAAGGGCGGGGTATAAATCCAATCTCTTCTTCTTCTGAGTCTGCCTGTCTCTCTAGGGCAGGGGTGTCAAACATGCAGCCCAGGGGCTGGACCAGGCCCCCAGAGGGCTTCTATCAGGCCCTGAGAGGAACTGGCTGTCTTCTGCTGCTGCTTCCAATTCTGCTGCTGCTGCATCATCCTAGGTTTGCAGCTTACAGATACACACTTGAACAGCACACTCAGGATTGCAACAGCACAGACATTTTGATGCAATAATTCCAAGCAAGGGGTGTCAGTTATCAGACGCTGTTAAATAAACAAAATATTGCAAGGGTGCTAATGTTTTAAGCGTGTTTTTCTTTTAAGTTAAAAATAGACCCCTTTGTGTTTATGCCCTTTATAAAGTGTATATCTCTGTCACCTGGCATTACATTTTATGACACACATGGCACCGCCCGACGAGGCCTCATTTATGTCAGATCTGATGATTTAGTATCTGATGATGTCACTATTGGGGTATTTGGTTAATATGGCAGAGTGTTCCCCAGTCATGGAAGCGTGATACAGAGGGCAGTCAATAAAACTCCCAGGAAGTATATTACAAAAAAGTCGAACTTACATTTATCCAAGTAGATCCAGTTCACATTCAGGTTGCAGTCAAAAGGAGAGAGAGAAGCCCAATCGAAAGAGTGCTTTCTTTATCACAAATGGCCAGCTTGTGTGGCATCATGCAAGTGGGAGGATGAGGGCATTGTATCAACAGGAGAGACCCTGTAGAGACGTGTGTCTCCATGGAAGGCCATGAGGAGAGAGGGAGAGGACAAAGTGTGTGAGAGAGGAGGAGTCAGAGGGTAGCCCCAAGTTAAGACAAAGAGAGGCATCCTATTCAAAGAGATAACACCTATACCCACTTACACACTTGGAGGGCTGTAGTGCCCCCTCGCCAATGTGCCCTTGCCTGCCTCTGCATAGCAACCCTGGACTTCTTTGGTGGCCTCCCATCCAGGGGTCGTTTCGTAGAAAAAGAGCTAGGGGAACTCATTAGTATAACTCATTAGCATATGCCACACCCCCTGACATCAGGGGCCCGGCGGTGGACCTGCAAGGCCGGCGGGAGTGCAAGGAAGCCCTGCCAAGGCCCTCACCCAGGGGAACTGCGATCCCCTGTGATCCCCCCGAATCGACCTCTGCTCCCATCCAAGGACACATTAAATACACATTGATGGGGTCTGAACTGGCAGAGACTGATCAAGAGAGAGATTTTGGACTTGTAGTAGATAACTCGGGTATTGTAAACAGATCAGCCAATATCATAATGCCCCTATATAAATCAATGGTGAGACCTCATTTGGAATACTGTGTGCAGTTCTGGTCACCACACCTTAAAAAGGATATTATAGCTTTGGAAAAAGTGCATAAAAGGGCAACTCGAATGATAAAAGGGTTGGAACACTTTCCCTATGAGGAAAGGTTAAGGCGCTTAGGGCTCTTTAGCTTGGAGAAACGACGACTGAGGGGTGACATGATCGAGGTTTATAAGATTGTGCATGGGATACAGCAGGTAGTGAAAGAGGTACTTTTCTCTCTTCCTCACAATACAAGAACCCGTGGGCACTCCATGAAATTGCTGAGCGGTCGGGTAAGAACGGATAAAAGGAAGTACTTCTTCACCCAAAGAATGATTAACACTTGGAATTCACTGCCACAGGAAGTGGTGGCGGCTACAAGCATGGACGGCTTCAAAAGGGAATTAGATAGGCATATGGAGCAGAGGTCCATCAGTGGCTATTAGCCACAAGGTATAGCTAGGGGCTCTGGGGCAAGTGATGCTCTGTCTTCTTGGTGCTTGGGGGGG
>NW_015159822.1:122812-126098 GCF_001447785.1 Gekko japonicus
TCTTATGTTCTTAAGTACTAACCGGGGCCGACCCAGCTTAGCTTCCAAGATATGAGGAGATTCAGATACATTAAAACAGACTTTCTCAAGCATTACATAAGGGGGGGGGGGCGCAGGTTAGTTGCCAGGAAGGGCTAGTTAGGGTCAAGATGCATAAGTAACTTGACTCTAACTAGCCCTTGCTGGCAACTAACCCCCCCACAGCTGTATATAAGGCTTGAGGAAACCTGCTTCAGCGTACCTGAAGAAGTGTGCCTTATGCTTGCTCTTGGCACTCTCGCTTTCTCACATGCTCAATAATGCAGTTTCAATCCACTTCTGAAGAAGTGTGCAGGCACATAAAAGCTCATTTTGTTGTTGTTCAGTCGCACAGTCGAGTCCGACTCTTTGCAACCCCATGGACCAGCTCCCGCCAGGCCCTCCTGTCTTCCACCGTCCTCTGAAGCTTGCTCAACTTCATGTTCGTTGCATCGATGACACTGTCTAACCATCTCATCCTTCAATCTTTCCCAGCATCAGGGTCTTCTCCAGTGAGTGCTCCCTTCTCATTTGGAGGGCAAAGTATTTGTTTCATTATCTGGCCGTCCAGGGAACAGTCAGGGTCGATTTCTTTTAGGATTGACTGATTTGATCTTCTTGCAGTCCAAGGGACTCTCAAGAGTCTTCTCCAGCACCATAGTTCTAAAGAACTATGAAAGCTCATACACGGAATTAAACTTTGTTGGTCTTAAAGGTGCCCCACAGGACTCGGACTTTTGTGCTTCCTAAGACCTGTCTCTCTCGAGCTTCTTTTTTCCTGTGATAGTCCTTGTTTCCTGAACTATAGCTAGATATGTCTTCCTAGCTATGTAGTGATTGCTCACACTGGTAACACTAAACTGACTCACAGCTATGGGCCGTATAGTGTGATGTTTAAAGAATATCACATCAGAGCATCTCCTTATAGAAGACTAGAACTAAAAGTCTCCTGGCCTAGTACCTAAGAGTTCATTGCCTTTCTTGATAGATGTATTCAAGGGCTAAACAAGAGGCTGCTGGGTCATCACCAGTGCTCCCTCTAAGCTGAGTTAGTGTGAGCCATCTCACAGGTGTTTAGCCTCCGGCGCACACATTTTTGTCTCAGCTCAGGAAGGGATGGCTCCAGAGCAAGCTAATGTACGCAGTAGCCAAATCGCTCACTCACAGCTTTAATGCCAGCAGCTCACAAAGTTGAGTTTTTGCTCACAAGACCCCAAAGCTTAGAGGGACCTTGCTGGCAGGCAAAGCTTTCATTTTGACTGCTGTTCTCTGCTTTCCTCCTTAGGAAAATGCCTTTTTCTGGACAGTTGTAAAAGACTCCTCTACAGTTAAAAGGTGCACTGCCTTCTTCCTTTTTTGTTTTTTTAAACACTTCATGGTGACTAAAACTGAAGAAGAAGAAGAAAGAGTTGGTTTTATACCCTGCTCTTCACTACCCAAAGGAGTCTCAAAGCGGTTTACCATCTCCTTCCCTTCCTCTCCCTACAACAGACACCCTGTGAGGTAGGTGGGGCTGAGAGAGCTCTGAGAGAGCTGTGACTGTCCCAAGGTCATCCAGTTGGCTCCATGTGGAGGAGGAGTGGGGAATCAAACCCAGTTCTCCAGATTAGAGTCCGCTGCTCCAGATTAGAGTCTGCTGCTCTTCACCACCACTCAGTAGCTCCTTAGAGACCGCCAGGCCTGACACGAGGTGTGCAACACCTGATAAGTCGCCAACTGCATGAACAAAAAGTAATGGGATGTTATTTACTGGATGAGGTTTTTTACTTCCCTACCATAAAAACCTTCAGCTGCCCATTTCCACACATGATGCCATTATCCCCCAGGCCTGTTTGCAACCCTAACTCCTGCCCAATAAAGTGAGCAAGGCTAAGGATTGTGCGTATGTGTGTGTGTCCGGCGCAGGGATAATTGCTGCTTAGAGACATCACCCTGCCAACAAAAGTCTGCATGGTCAAAGCAATGGTATTCCCAGTAGTCATGTATGGCTGCGAGAGTTGGACTATAAGGAAGGCCGAGCGCCGAAGAATAGATTCTTTTGAACTATGGTGCTGGAGAAGACGCTTGAGAGTCCCTTGGACTGCAAGGAGATCCAATCAGTCAATCCTAAAAGAAATCAACCCTGACTGTTCCCTGGAAGGCCAGATAATGAAACTGAAGCTCAAATACTTTGGCCACCAAATGAGAAGGGAGCACTCACTGGAGAAGACCCTGATGCTGGGAAAGATTGAAGGTCAAAGAAGACGGGGCCGGCAGAGGATGAGATAGTTAGACAGTGTCATCGTTGCAACGAACATGAAATTGAGCCAACTTCAGAGGACGGCAAAGAATGAGATGGTTAGACAGTGTCATAGATGCAACGAACATGAAATTGAGCAAACTTCAGAGGACAGCAAAGAATGAGATGGTTAGACAGTGTCATAGATGCAACGAACATGAAATTGAGCAAACTTCAGAGGACGGTGGAAGACAGGAAGGCCTGGCGGGATCTGGTCCATGGGGTCGCGAAGAGTCGGACTCGACTGTGCGGCTGAACAACAAAAATTCTGCCTACAAAGCCAGCAATAGACATATCAGTTCATTCGATGTTTGATATTGCCTAATGGAACTTAGGCCCCGGTCACACGGAGAATTTGCCGCGCGAAAGGCACAAATGTCAGGTGAATTTTCGGGGTGTGATCACGCTGCAACATCTGGGAAGTGTAGCGCACCCGTAGCCAACCTGTGGCGCCCCGCCGAAGATGCAGAGTTAAAAAGTACCAAGGAAAGTGCACTAGTATCCGGAAAACATGCAGCACGGGTGGGCATCTGATCGCGGGAACGCTAGTATCCTGTGGCATCCAGCGCCCATCCATGTCCCATCACAAACCGGATGTTTTTCGTAAGCACATGCGCACAAACATGAAACTGAAAGCAGTGCTGCTCCACGGAACTGCGCATGCGCACAAACGCAAAACGCTTGTGTGATAATGCTGCACCGCTTCTTTGCCACGCTGCAGCATCGCCATGTGATCGCCAGCTAAAAGCCGAAGCACGGAGACTCGGGGGACCGTGTGATTTGCTCCACGGTGAACAGCCACGCCTCCCCCCCTCCACATTATCTGGCCCATGTGATTGGGGCCTTCGTTCATTTAATGTTTTAATAACTGCTGCCATTCTGAATTAAAGGAATAGCATGCTTGTTCATTGCAGGAAAAGCAAACAAAAAGAGGCGTTTTGTTGCCTTCTAAGACAAGTAAATTTTTAAACAAAGTTTGAGTCCAGTGGC
>NW_015159823.1:0-3238 GCF_001447785.1 Gekko japonicus
CGCGCTCCTAGCCGCTACACCAAACTGGCCTCTTTATAAGAGGCCTCTGTCTAAGCCATAGATCATTCAGATTTATTTACATGGTTACTAATCCACATTTCCCATGGACTGTGGAGTTTCCCCAAGCTTGATCAGATAAGACCAGGGAATGCACAGCTCCAAAGCTCCCAAGGCTCAGGAGGTTCCCCAAACTGTGCCCTTCATAAGCTCAGGGACTGCACAGCTCTTTGGAAGTCTTTAAAGAAATCACTTTTTGAGTTTCCTAGACTTGGGCACGCACAAGGAAAAAATAAAGAATGGTTGGAAATGATAATGCACAGCTAACATTATGTTGCTGGAGAGAATCCTTTTTTTTTTTTTGTCTTTGAGAAGTCTCTAAATGCCCAACAGAGTTTGAATTGAGCTGAGCAGAGTTAGCCTGTCGGTGGAGAGAACTTGCAGTTATTCCTGGGTTTGTATTTCTACTTTAGGAAAGCTGACTAATTGAAGCTCTTTCTTGTTTCTCTGAACTTCGGTGCCTGTACTGAAACAAGCAGCCAGTTTGGTGTTGCGGTTAAGTGCGCGGACTCTCATCTGGGAGAACCGGGTTTGATTCCCCACTTCTTCACATGCAACTGCTGGTGTGACCTTGGGTCAGTCACGAGTTCTCTCAGAGCTGTTCTCTCAAGGGCCGTTTTTGGGAGAGCTCTCCCAGCCCCACCTACCCCACAGGGTATCTCTTCTGGGGAGGGGAAGGGAAAGGGATTGTTAGCCACTCTGAGACTCCTTTGGGTAGTGAAGGGCAGAGTATAAATCCAATCTCCTCCTCCTCCTCTTCTTGGCTAAGCCATCATTTCAGGTACAAGGAAAAGAAGCAGAATCACAGCAAGTTTCGAGCAAACAACAGAGAGCCAGCGTGGCACAGTGGTTAAGAGCGGCGGATTCTAATCTGGAGAACCAGGTTTGATCCCCCGCTCCTCTTCCGCATGAAGCCTGCTGGGTTGCCTTGGGCCGGTCACAGTTCTCTCAGAACTCTCTGAGCCCCACCTACCTCACAAGGTGTCTGTTGTGGGGAGAGGAGGGAAGGAGATTGTAAGCCACTCTGAGACTCCTTAAGGTAGATAAAAGCGGGGTATAAAAGCCTTCTCTCTTCTTCTACAGCCAGCTCAGCACTTCTTAACCTTTCATCTGCAACCATCCACCAAGAATGCAGTATCATCTCAGGACTCTTTTTGTAGAAAAAGCCCAGCAGGAACTCATTAGCATAATAGGCCACACCCAACAGCAGAAACTCATTAGCATATTGGGCCACACCCATGACAGCACAGCTCATTAGCGCATTAGGCCACACACCCCATGTTACCAGAAGTGTGGTCATCCAGCCACACCCACCTTTTGCTTCTTAGCTAGGAGCAAGGGTGGCTCCCGGGGGAGGCTGAGCAGCTTCCTGAAAATTTCGGCAGGGGCTGAAGCCCCGCCGCCCCCACGAAGATTACGCCTATGCCTTAAGGTAGATAAAAGCGGGGTATAAAAACCTCCTCTCTTCTTCTACAGCCAGCTCAGCACTTCTTAACCGTTAATCTGCAACCATCCACCCAAAATACAGTATCATCATAATCCAACGCTCCTCCACCAGCCACAAATAAAAAAAAAATAGGACATAAAATGATATTCCACACTAGGTATATTATTTTAATAGAAGTATTTATGATACATACATTCGATGCATAACCTAAGACACGTGTCCAAGAAGCCCCTTTCTATTTGTTGTGAGCCACTTTAAGGATCTGGAGGAGAAGTCTTGGATAATACTTTTTCAGGGTGGGATCAACACTATAAAGCTACTCTCCTCCACAGGCTGTCAAAAGTCACTGCAAGTGGGGTAAAAAAGGCTGTCCAAAATCCCAAATGTGTCCGCATTATCCACTAAAGCTATGAATGATCCCCCCAGAGGCTCCATAGATCACTCCCAGCAGCCATATGGTTCCTGTTAAAAGTAACAGTTTGGTGTCGTGGTTAAGTGCGCAGACTGTAATCTGGGAGAACCAGGTTTGATTCCCCCACTCCTCCACTTGCACCTGCTGGATGACCTTGGGCAAGCCATAGTTCTGTCAGAGCCGTTCTTGAAAAAGAGCAGTTTCTGTCAGAGCTCTCTCAGCCCCACCCACCTCCCAGGGTGTCTGTTGTGGGGAGGGGAAGGGGTTTGTAAGCCACTCTGAGACTCCTTTGCATAGTGA
Organism: Gekko japonicus; assembly: GCF_001447785.1. NCBI lineage: Eukaryota > Metazoa > Chordata > Lepidosauria > Squamata > Gekkonidae > Gekko > Gekko japonicus. Next base: position 2,217 of record NW_015159823.1, read on the forward strand.
AGGGCGGGGTATAAATCTTATCTCTTCTTCTTCTTCTATTTGTGGCAGAGTGGGAGCTTTCATGAGTCACTGCTCACTTCTTCAGATGCCGCTAGAATGTGAATCCATCTGCGCTATATATTGAAAAGTGGAGTGATTTCAGATGCCAAATGACAGTAGCAGGCAAAATGGCAATGGAAGGTATGATTGGATTAGGTGTGATCTGCAGAAAGGCAGCAGGCGTGGAGAAATCAGCATTGGGAATGAGACAGGAAACCTAGCTCTCGATTCAGTCCAGGTGGATGCGTTGCCCTGAGCTTCATTATCAATTGCCATTCAGCAGTCTTTCTCATCTCCCTTTGAAATCCCTTTTTGTCAAGGTACTGCAGCTTTAAGCAGTAGAAAAGAGTAATGGTCCAGTGGCACCTTAAAGACTAACCAGATTTGTGGTAGGGTATGGGCTTTCATGAGTCACTGCTCACTTCTTCAGATTCACTACTCTTGCTACTTTTAGATCAGCATCTGGATGTCCTGGAAGGTTAAAATGTTCCCCCACGGGTCTTTGAATGTTGTGGTTTTCGGTATCAGACTTATGTCCATTAATTCTTTGTCAAAGGGACTCGCCTGTTGTCCAATGTAGAGGATGGAAGGGCACTGCGGACACGTGATGGCATAAATCTCATTAGAGGATGAGCAGGAATATGAACCTGAGATGGTCTGGCTGATGTTGCTAGGTCCAGTGATGGCATTACTGGGATCTATGAGAGCCAGTTTGGTATAGTGCAAGGGTCATTCCGTAGAAAAAGAGGAGAACTGAGCTTGATTCCCCACTCCTCCACATGCAGCTGCTGGTGTGGCCTTGGGTCAGTCACAATGCAGTGTTCCCTCTAAGCTGAGCTAGTGTGAGCTAGCTCACAGTTTTTTAGCCTCCGGCTCACAGATTTTTGTCTTAGCTCAGGAAGGGATGGCTCCAAAGCAAACTAATTTATGCAGCAGCCAAATCGCTTGCTCACAACTTTCATGCCAGTAGCTCACAAGGTAGA
>NW_015159823.1:3868-12237 GCF_001447785.1 Gekko japonicus
AAGAAAGTGGTGCGCTGGGGACATATTCAGAATCCTCTCTTCCTGCTTTGCCCCTTCTCCTTTGCAAAGGACTCCCTGCAAATGCCGATTATGCAGCAGAAAAACAGCGGCTGGAGATTCAGCCACACGCGAGCCACAGGACACTGCCCTCGGGTATTATCATGACCCTTTTAACGCTTAGACTTAGAGCTGGCTGCCTGATTCCGTTGGATACTTGCCCAGATGACTGCAAAGCACTTGGATGTTATGCACAACGATGGAATGAAGGCGGCAGCCGGCCCAAAGCTGGTATCTTAGTTTTTTAAAATGTTGTTGTAATAGCAGACAGAAGATTGGTTGAGCTACACAGCTGCCAGCCTCCAGGAGGGGCCTGGAGCTTCCCTGGAATTACAATTTACCTCCGGAGATCAGTTCCCCTGGGGAAAATGACTTCTTTGGAGGATGGACTCCAGGCCAACGTTCCCTCTAAGCTGTGGAGTCCTGTGAGCAAAAATTCTACTTTGTGAGCTGCTGGCATTAAAGGTGTGAGCGAGCGATTGGGCTGCTGCATCAATTAGTTTGCTCTGGAGCCCTCCTTCCCCAGCCGAGACAAAAATGTGTGAGCCAGAGGCTAAAAAACTGTGAGCTGGCTCACACTAACTCAGCTTAGAGGGAACACTGCTCCAGGCTATTATTCCCTGCTGAGATCCCTCCCCTCCCCAAACCCCGCCCTCCCCAGGGTCTATCCCCAAATCTCCAGGAATTTCCCAACCGAGGAGTTAAGCAATGGCATTTTGAGTGAATCCTTTACTTAAAATATCTACTTAAAATATCCCACTCTTCATGTTTAGGCAAGCTCATGAAGGGCTTCGTGGCTACCTGTTCACAGTGCTCTCAAGTTGCAACTGACTCAGGGTGACCTCAGTAAGGGGCTCTCGGGGCAAGTGAGAAGCACAGGAGTTTGGCCATTGCCTTCCTCTGCAGAGCCTTTCTTGGAGGCCTCCCATCCAAGTACCAGTTCTGCTTAGCTTCCGAGATCTGATGAAATCGGGCTATGCCACTCTGCCTCAGGGTGACCTCAGTAAGGGGCTTTTGAGGCAAGTGAGAAGCACAGCTGTTTGGCCATTGCCTTCCTCTGCAGAGCCTTTCTTGGAGGCCTCCCATCCAAGTACCAGTTCTGCTTAGCTTCCGAGATCTGATGAAATCGGGCTATGCCACTCTGCCTTCCCCTCCCAGCTATCTCTTTACTGGTACCAAATGTCTGAGCTACCTGTGATGAAGGAAGACTTTCACTTGCCTTCATTGTATGGGACCAGTTAATGGAGAGCCAGTGTGGTGTAGTGGTTGGGAGTTTTGGACTAGTACCTGGGAGGCCTGGGTTCGAATGCCCACTTATGCCATGGGAGCTCGCTGGGTGACCTTGGTCCAGTTACATTGTCTCAGCCTAGCCTACCTCACAGGGTTGCTGTGAGGATAACATGGAGGGGAGGAGAACAATGCAAGCAACTTTGGCTCCCCCCGGGGGAGAAAGATGGGGGTACAAGTGAATGAAATAAACAACTCTAATCCATCTGTTGGGTACCAGTCTTAAAAAGGATAGGGATCCAGTTTGGACCTTCTAGCTGCTGTGAGGATAAAAAAAGGGAGAAGATGAGAAAGATGTAAGCCTCCTTGGGTTCCAGTTGGGGAGAAAGGAAGGGTATGAATGAATTAAATGAATAAATAATTAAAAATAAATTAATAAAAGAAGAAGAAGAGAAGAGGTTGGATGTATGCCCCGCCCTTCACTACCCAAGGGAGTCTCAGAGTGGCTTACAAACTCCTTTCCCTTCCCCTCCCCACAATACACACCCTGTGAGGTAGGTGGGGCTGAGAGAGCTCTGACAGAAACTGCCCTTTTTCAAGAACAGCTCTGACAGAACTGTGGCTTGCCCAAGGTCACACCAGCAGGTGCAAGTGGAGGAGTGGGGAATCAAACCCGGTACTCCCAGATTAGAGTCCGTGCACTTAAGAAGAAGAAGAAGAGAAGAGATTGGATTTATACCCCGCCCTTCACTACCCAAAGGAGCCTCAGAGCGGCTTACAAACTCCTTTCCCTTCCCCTCCCCGCAACAGACACCCTGTGAGGTAGGTGGGGCTGAGAGAGCTCTGACAGAAACTGCCCTTTTTCAAGAACAGCTCTGACAGAACTGTGGCTTGCCCAAGGTCATCCAGCAGGTGCAAGTGGAGGAGTGGGGAATCAAACCCGGTTCTCCCAGATTAGAGCCCACGCACTTAACCACGACACCAAACTGGCTCTCTAATAGGTACCTGAGGGTGGACCAGAGTCACAGAAACATGAGCTGCGTGGGAAAAGGAGCTCAAAAAATGGTTCAGCTACCCCTCAGCCACAGACACATCATAAGAGCAAGAATTCAGTAGTGCCTTAAAGACTAACAAAACTCGTGGCAGGGCATGCGTTTTCATGAGTCACTGCTCACATCTTCAGGCACAGCTAGACTGTGAGTCCATCTGCCCTATATATTGGAAAGTCCTTTATATATAAAACCACTCCACTTTCCAATATATAGAAGAGACGGACTTGTGTTCTCGTTGTATCTGAAGAAGTGAGCAGTGACTCATGAAAGCTCTTCCCCTGCCGAAAATTTTGTTCGTCTTGAAGGTGCTCCTGGACTCTCGCCTTTTCGACTGCTACAGACAGATGAGCACGGCTGCCCGTCTTGACATAACAAGAGAGCGGAGTGCTTGTGGTTCAACATTTACAAAATAAATTGGGTCCGCTGCACGCAAGCCGCCTCCTGCTTAATCCACCGCAGTCTCCGATGCATTAATGAGACTACTCCAAAGTGAGCGGTCCAACGATTGCTGCCTCAGCAATCTCGCAGAGTTTTTTTTTTTTTTAAAGGTTAGCTCATTTATTGGGACCAGATATTTTAGGTGGCTAAAAATAAATCTAAAACTTCAAACTCATTACAAGAAGCAAGCTTGTGCTAGGGACGGGGGGGAGAGAAATCAAATAATCATTAAACACATTTATTGGCATTTTGCGAACCAGGCTAATTAAGAAGATGGTGACATATTACAAGGTTAGTAAATTTAATAAAGTGAGAGCTAATTATCTTTGGAAAGTGGGTCTATTTCTTGAGAGTCAATAAAAAAGGAGGTGATTTGATTTGAACATTAAACCCTAATTACATACACGGGACGAGGAAACGCAGAATCATTACGAGAGCTGTTGAACCTCCGTGAGATGTTGGATCATTAAGAGATACTCCATAAATATACAACCAACTGGTTGCTTTGGATCTTTACACCTTTGCCAGTGGGTGCCATTAGGAAATCAGAGTTTTGGAACCATCCCATAATCAGGTCTAGAAGCTGCTTCATCTGGACTATGGTTGCCAGCTCCAGGTTGGGAAATACCTGGAGATTTGGGGAGTGGAGACTGAGGAGGGCGGGTTTTCAGAAGGGGAAGGGACTTTGGCCCATTCCTAAAGATTTGGGGGTGGGGCCTGAGGAGGGCAGGGTTGGGGAGGGGAGGAGCCTCAACAGGGTATAATGCCACGAAGTCCATCTGCCAAAGCCTCCATTTTTTCCCCAGGGGAACTCATCTGTGTCACCTGGAGATCAGTTGGCCGCACTGCTGGACCTCCTGATGGCACGTGGTATTTTTGGCCACTGTGTGACAGAGTGTCCAGTTTTGGGCACCACATTTTAGGAAGGATGTTGACAAGCTCGAGCGTGTCCAGAGGAGGGCAACCAGGATAGTGAGAGGGTTGGAATCCAAGTCTTATGAGGAAAGGCTGAAAGAGTTGGGTATGTTTAGCCTGGGAAAGAGAAGGCTTAGAGGGGACATGATTGCAGTCTTCAAGTATTTGAAGGGCCATCATGTAGAAGATGGAGTGGATCTATTCTCTATTGCTCCGGATTGCAAGACTCGATCGAATGGGTGGGAATTACAAGGGAGTCGTTAACCGGCTAAATATCAGGAGAAACTTCCTAACTGTAAGAGTGGTTGAGCAGTGAAACAGTCGGCCTCAGGAAGTGGTGGATGCTCCTTCGCTGGATGTTTTCAAGCGGAGGCTGGACGACCATCTTTCGGGTATGTTGTAGATATGTAGGGCTATCTTTCAGCTATGCTTCTGCAGAGTGCAGGGGGTTGGACTAGATGACCTGCAAGGTCCCTTCCAACTCTAACATTCTATGATTCTATGAGTGTTGGACTAGATGGGCCATTGGCCTGATCCAACATTGGCTTCTCTTATGTTCTTATGTTTTTGTCTCCCACCCTATTCCCAACAGCATTGACCCAATTATTGGAATATCTGGTTACTATAGCAGAGTTTGGAGCTGCGGTGGCTCAAGTGGTTAAGACGCTGAACTGCAGGCTGTGGAAGGTCAGTAGTTCAGCAGTTCAAGACCCGGGTGCCGCATGACGGAGTGAGCTCCCGTCTCTAGTTCCAACTCCTGCCAACCTAGCAGTTCGAAAGCAAGAAATTGCAAGTAAATAGGTACCACTTCAGTGGGAAGGTAACAGCGCTCCGTGCGCCTTGGTGTTTAGTTATGCCGGCCACATGACCACGGAAATGTCTTTGGACAGCGCTGGCTCTTCGGCTTGGAAACGGAGATGAGCACCGCAACCCTAGAGTCGGACTCGACTGGCTTTCGAGCAAGGGAGACCTTTACCTTTTTATAGCAGATTGCCCAGTCATAGAAGCATGATACTTAGTGCAGTAAATAAATCTCCCAAGGAGTATATTGCAAAGGGGGGGGAAAGTAAACTTACACTTCTTCAAGTAGATCCGGAATAAAGTTTGAGTTCTGTGGCACCTTTAAGACCAACAAAGTTTTATAGCTTTCGTGTGCATGCACACTTTTTCAGAAGTAGATCCAGTTCACATTTGGGTTGCAATCAAAAGAAGAGAAGGAAGCCTAATTTAAAGAGTACTTTTCCTCTCACAAATGGCCAGCTTGTCCGGCATCATGTGTGTGGTTTGAAGTGGGAGTATGAAGGCATTGTATCTACAGGAGAGACCTGTAGAGACATGTGTTTCCATGGAAGACCGCGTTAAAAGAGCGAGAGGACAAAGGGAGATAGAGGAAGGATCATCTCCCAGGTTAAGACTAAGGCTGCGATCACACACACTAAATAATCCACTTTCAATCTACTTCCAATGCACTTTCCAACTAGATTTTTCCAGTTCACACAGGTCGAATCTGCATTTGTCCTTCCCACCGGTGTCCCAGCCTTCTGACTCCATCTTCAAAAAAGCTGTCTACATTTGGTTTCGTTTTCACACCTCAGCAGTGCGAGCATACTTTTGCGTGTCTGCATATGTTTATCGCCCTCTCGTGGCGGCTCCACTGTCATTGCGCCTCTGCACTGCTCTAAATGAATCTTCCCCAAACAACGTTCAAACAAGCATAGAGAAAGACGGCGTCACAGCAGCACGAAACTGATTTTAACATGCAAATACAGATCCGACCACAGTAAAATCGAGTTGAAAAGTGCACTGGAAGTGGATTGAGAGTGGATTGTTCAGTGTGTGTGACTGAGGGGCAGCCCATCCAAGGAGCACCCTTAGGGTGCGTTCAGACGGGGCGTTTCAGCTGGCATAAACTGTACCGGTTGGAACCGGTGCAGTTTATGCCGGCTGAAACGCGATCACACTTACCTCCCTCACAGCAGAGCCCATCGCTGTAAGGTAAGGACTTACCTTTAAAGTTTAAAGCCCAAACTGGCCTTCCTGAAGTCCCAGACTCCTCCGAAACGTTAAACTAAGGGCCTTTTCTTTTTTAAAAAAACAAACGGCGGGGCGAAGCTTCACCTAAGCGCATATCGGGAACCTAAAAAAAAATGGTGGGCAAAACTTGGAAGCCTCGGGCTTCCGAACGGAAGTGGCTAGACACCGGTGGAGAGCGATCAGACGGGGGTAAACTGATTACAACCATTGTACTCAGGATACCACCACTTGGGGACCTAGTGGCAGAGTACAACGGTTTAAAGGGCTTTGCAACGGTTAGGGACGGAAGGCAGATGTTCTACGTGTGAACGCCGGTAAGTTCACCGATTGCAACCGGCACCTATTCCATTCCAAATGCCCCATCTGAATGCACCCTTAGAGTGCTGAGTCGCCCCCTCAAACACCCCCAGCAAGTAACCTGTGTGGAAAAGCTAACAGAGGTACAAGATGCAGGAAGTGTCTCATGGGCAACTGCCAGCGCCAATCTTTGCAAAGGGATTCCACTTGATCCCCTCGCTCGCGAAAGACTGGCAGACACACGCATCTTTAACCGTTCCCATCTGCGACCTAATCCATAAAAAAAACAAAGTAACTGATATCATTATCCCCGGCAATTTGCTATCCAGACCTTTTGCTTCGAGACACTGACATTAAACCCGTCAGAGCATCTGGTTTCTCACAGCACTGACTTCCAAATAGATGACTCTGTCAAGTCTCCATGTGGGGCAAAAATGTTTCTCGTAAAGAGAAGCCGGCTACAAAGGAAGAGATCCCCGTCTCCCCCCCTGCCCAGTGGCTTTGGAAAGAGCGGATGGTTAAACTAATCATTAGAAAATGATTGATCATATGACGTTTGGAAGTAACGCAGTGAAGCCATTATTCTCTGGATAGATAGCTGGCAAACACCCCCCCCCTTCAATGCAAGACATTTCTCTCACTTTTAAGTAGGGATGCCAGCCTCCAGGTAGGACCTGGGGATCCCCCCGAAATTAAAGCTCAGCTCCAGCCTACAAGAAGGAGCTGCGGTGGCTCAAGTGGTGAAGACGCTGAACTGCAGGCTGTGGAAGGTCGGTAGTTCAGCAGTTCGAGACCAAGGTGCCGCATGACGGAGTGAGCTCCCATCTCTGGCCCCAGCTCTTGCCAGAAAGCAAGAAATTGCAAGTAGATCAATAGGTACCACTTCGGTGGGAAGGGAACAGCGTTCCGTGCGCCTTGGTGTTTAGTCATGCCGGCCACATGACCACAGAAACGTCTTCGGACAGCGCTGGCTCTTCGGCTTGGAAACAGAGATGAGCACCGCAACCCTAGAGTCAGATTCGACTGGCTTTCGAGCAGGGGAACCTTTACCTTTACCTTATCAAGCCTACAAAGATCCCCTGGAGATAATGGATGTTGTGGAAGGTGGACTCAGTGGGCATTGCACCCCACTGGGGTCCCCGTGCTCCCCCGGCTCCATCTCCAAATCTCCAGGAGTTTCCCATTACCCACTGGTGGTCAGGGGGGTTGACAGTTTTGGGCTGGGGAATCCATGGAGATTTGGGGGTGGAGCCTGAGGAAGGCGATGCTCTGGTATTTGGGCAAAACCTCTATGGTAGAAGCCCAATCTACCATAGAGTTTTTGAGCAAATGCCAGAGCATCAGCCCATATCCCGGATGTGATGACCCAGAAGTGATGTCATCACATCCAAGATATCGAGGTAATGCTCTGGTATTTGGGCAAAACCTCTATGGTAGAAGCCCAATCTACCATAGAGTTTTTGAGCAAATGCCAGAGCATCAGCCCATATCCCGGATGTGATGATGGCCCTTCTGGGTCATGTGGGCAGTAACAAGGACACGTTGCTGCATGTTGGATGGGCCTCCCTGCTGCTCCCGGTAAATCCTCCCTATCCCCCACCGGTTGCCAGGAGGGACTTGGCAACTCTAAGTGGTCACGAGTGTGTGGGGGGGGAGCAGCCAGCAAACCTAAGGATCCTCCAGGCTTGCTTCAGGCTACAGCAAATCACCATTCAAGGTGTTGCCCAGACAGCTGTATTAGTCCTAGGCCTGCCAATCTCCGGGTGCTGACTGGAGATCTCCTGCCGTTACAACTGACCTCCAGGTGACAGAGGTCAGTTCCCCTGGAGAAAATGGCTGCTTTGTAGGGTGGAGTCTTTGGCGTTATACCCCACCAGAGTGCCTCCCCTCCCCAAACCCCACTCTCAGGCTCCACCCCCATAATCTCCAGGTTTGGTGTAGTGCTTAAGTGCGCGAACTCTAATCTGGGAGAACCGGGTTTGAGTCCCCGCTCCTCCACTTGCACCTGCTGGATGACCTTGGGCATGCCATAGTTCTCTCAGCTGTCCTTGAGAAAGAGCAGTTTCTGTCAAGAGCTCTCTCAGCCCCACCCACCTCACAGGGTGTCTGTTGTGGGGAGGGGAAGGGAATGGAGTTTGTAAGCCGCTCTGAGATTCCGAGTGAAGGGCGGGGTATAAATCCAATCTCTTCTCTTCTTCTTCTTCTGTTTCCAAACCCGGAGCTGGCAATCCTAATTAGACCAGTCCCATGCTTTCAAAAGAAAGTATTACAATTTTATTTTGTATTTACTTAATGGTTTATTTATTTATTTATTTATCTATTAGACTCCATACAAGGGGTGGACCCGCG
>NW_015159823.1:12816-14068 GCF_001447785.1 Gekko japonicus
CTCACTGGAGAAGACCCTGATGCTGGGAAAGATTGAAGGTCAAAGAAGACGGGGACGGCAAAGGATGAGATGGTTAGACAGTGTCAGCGATGCAACGAACATGAAATTGAGCCAACTTCGGAGGACGGCGGAAGACAGGAGAGCCTGGCGGGAGATTGTCCATGGGGTCGCGAAGAGTCGGACTCGACTGTGCGACTGAACAACAAACATGCTTTCAAAAGAAAGTATTACAATTTTATTTTGTATTTACTTAATGCTTTATTTATTTATTTAGTTAGTTAGTTAGTTAGTTAGTTAGTTAGTTAATCTATTAGACTCCATATAGGGAACGTTTCGAAACAGGGGTCCAACTAGAATTTTCAAAGGATTTCTGTCTGCGTCTGAAAACGACAGGTTGAAATTAAACCAGCTTTGCCGTGGCAAAGAAATCCAATGACTTCTCCCCAGGAAACACTGGGGGCCTAAGCCAATGTTGCCAACCTCCAGGTGGGGCCTGGAGCTCCCCCAGAATCGCAACTGATCTGCAGACTATGGAGGTCCATTGCTCTAGAGAAAGTGGCTACTTTGGAGAATGGTTGGCATATAGGGTTGCCAGCTCCAGGTTGGGAAATTCCTGGAGATTTTGGGGGTGGAGCCTGAGGACGGCGGGGTTTGGGGAAGGGAGGAACTTCAGTGGATTATAATGCCATAGAGTCCACCTTCCAAAGTAGTCACTTTCTCCAGGGGAACTGATCTCTTTCACCTGGAGTTCACTTGTAATCCCAGGAGATCCTTACCTGTACATCATTATCCCTCTGAGGTCCCAAACCCCACCCTCCCCTAGATCCACCCCAAGTCTCCAGGAATCTCCCAACTTGGAGTTGGCAAGCCTACAGGGCTCTTTCCCACCCATTCTCAGCTGATAGCACCCGGCCATGACTTGCTCCCTGTGTATTACGTTACGGTGTGTATTGTAACATAGGACAAATTCAGGCCCCGGTCACATGCCTACAGGGACCTTTCCCACCCATTCTCAGCTGATAGCACCCGGCCATGACTTGCTCCCTGTGTATTATGTTACGGTGTGTATTGTAACATAGAACAAATTCAGGCCCCGGTCACACGGGCTGGAAAATGCGGGGGGGAAGCGTGGCTGTTTGCCCTGGGGCAAACTCAGAGGTCATTTCGGGGGGAATCGCAGGGGATCGCAGTTCACCAGGGTGAGGTACGGGGGGCGGGGCACATGACGAAGCCCCGTCCCCCGCTTCCGGCC
>NW_015159823.1:16146-38149 GCF_001447785.1 Gekko japonicus
GCATAAACTGCACCGGTTCCAACGCTAGTCTTAGTGGACTATACCTCCCCTCAAAAAACCCAGTGCTTTTTAAAAAGTGTGATGGCCAATGAGGGGCCTGGCGGTGGACCTGCAAGGCCGGCAGGAGTGCGAGGAAGCCCCGCCAAGGCCCTCCCTGGCCCCAGGCAGGCAGGAGAGGAAGCAACTTACCCTCCCTCTTCTCCTGCCTCCTCCTGGCTGAATGAGGGCCAGAAGCAGGGCGGCTGGAAGCAGGGGGCGGGACTTCGTCATGTGCCCCGCCCCCCGCACCTCACCCGGGGGAACTGGATCCCCTGCGATCCCCCCCGAATCTACCTCTGACTATACTGCAATTTTACATGCTTTAAAGCTCAAAATGTGAAAACCGGTTCTTAGCTCCGGCAATTCCGGGTTGCCCATCTTCACGCCACAGAGATCCACTCAAGCAAGTCTCTGGAGAGAGGGGCTCAGAGAGCTTCTACCTAAATAATGCTGTCCCTGGATGCAAAATACGCTGGGAGTTCATTTGAAACAACTGAGTTAATACTCATGGGAGAGTGATTTTCTTGGAACACTTTCGCAAACTTTGGCAGAGGGGCTGGAAAAACGCTTCCTCTGATCTTGTGAAATGCCAGTCAGATGCAATAGATTGACGTGCATGAGAAAGACAATATTAAGCACACAGTTTCAGAGCACAGCCGTGTAGGTCTGCAGTAGAAGAACTAGATTCGAGTCCCGTAGCACCTTAGAAACCAACAAGATTTTCGAGGTATAAGCTTTCGAGAGTCAAAGCTCCCTTCATCAGATACAAGTTCCTATTTGCTTTGACTCTTGAAAGCTTATACCTCGAAAATCTGGTTGGTCTTTAAGGTGCTAGTGGACTCGGATTTTCGAGGTATAAGCTTTTCAAGGGATAAAACTGAGGCTGGATTCACACTAGAGCTGCCTCGATGTTGCTCCGCCGTTTGCCCCGATACTATTGGTATCGGGAAGCTGGGGAGCTGAGGGCATTATTCCTTTTAAAACCGCACTCTGAGCTGTTAATAACACCAGGCCTTTTGCATTTGACTCGCGGCTTTGCCCGATTTCCCCCGCAGTTCCGTGATCCTGTTTTTTGAGGATCATCAAGGTATAAGCTTTTCAAGGGATAAACTGAATTTTCGAGGTATAAGCTTTTTCAATGGATAAACTGAATTTTCGAGGTGTAAGCTTTCAAGAGGCAAAGCTCCATCAGTAGGAACCTCGAAAATCCTGTTGTTCTCTTACGGACTACTGGACTCAAACCTAATTCTTGTTAAGCACACAATGACCCACCACAACAGAGATATCACTTAAAATAGTTATTATCAGACTGTGGGACAACCCAAATGTGGGTCAGGAGGCGAGCAGGAGAAAAAGGGGGAAGGCGGCATTGTGTTTTCCTCTGCATTCTGTGAGAAACAGCCATGAAATATACCATGTCACTCAGTAAAGCTACATATTTACTACACAGGGAAAAATATACAAACTTGAATAGTATTGACTGATTTGAGATTCTTGCATTTTACATGGGGAGAGTGGAGTGACTTTATGAGTGACTCCCAAGAAGTATGGTCAGCTTAGATGCAGCTTTTGCTTCAAAAAGTCCCAGAACCACTCTACAATACAAGAGGTGGAAAATTCCTTTCCCCAAGGATTTAAGAAAATGACATTTCCTACCATCTGTCAGCTCTTCTCCCTTTCTGATCATGAAGTGGGAGCAGCTACCAAATGATTTTATCGCTAAAGTCTCGCTAACGGCTTAGCAACGACTGCTGGAATTTAACACCCTCAAAAGGCCTGGTGTTATTAACAGCTCAGAGTGCGGTTTTAAAAGGAATAATGTCCTCAGCTTCCCTGCATACTGAGCGAGGTCTCTTCCCAGTCTTCAGCTGGGCTCATTTAAGGTTTCGCAGCCAGTTGGTAATTGTCATGAAATTTTATTAAGTGAGGAGGCACAATCAAGTCCTAAGTCACTCCCCACTCTTCAGATCAAGACTTGATCAAGCTGAGATTCAGTGAGAGGATCTTGCACTATGGGAGAGACCCCAATTTTTCCATAGGTGTCTACTTCCTTGACTTCAGGGTTGCCATTCTCCAGGTGGGGCCTGGAGTCCTCCCGGAATTACAACTAATCTCCTGCCTACAGTGATCACTCCCCTTAAAGAAAATGGCACCTTTAAAGGGCAGACTCTATGATAAACCACAGATTCAAGGTGAAATCTCTCCCCAAATTCCCCCCTCCACAGGCCCCCCCCCCAAATCTCCAGGAACTTCCCAGGTGGGAGTCAGCAACCTTAGAATCAAAGTTGCTGGGGAATGCATGCATGTGGATTGCAACACAGGAACAAACACCCCCAAAAGGATAATAACAGTGATATTATTACATTATTTATAATCTGCATTTTTCACCGAGACTCAGGGAGGATTACACAGTGTAAATTACCCAATAGCAATACTTTAAAATACAAGGTTTACAAATGTAAGGTAACAATGCATATTTTACAAAATAGATAAATAGTAAAACCTTGTTGATTAAGAGTCAACATTTAGATATTGCAAATTCTGAATGTGGATAACAACATAAAATCTCTCCTGAACAACTAGTTTAAACTAATTTTGGTGTTTCAATGAGATTATGATTGTCAAATATTAATAACAGTAATATTATCACATTATAGTCTGCATTTTTCACTGAGACCCAGGGAGGATTATATAGTGTAAATCACTCAAGAGCAGTGTGTTAAAATACAAGGTTTACAAATGTAAAAGTAAAAAGTAACAATAAAAAACTCAGAAAATAGATGATAAAACCTTGTCAATTAAGATTTGACATTTAGATATAAAAGAAAAATCAAAATTATATATTCAGAATGTGGATAACAACATAAAATATCTCCTGAATAACTAGTTAACACTAATTTTGGTGTTTCAATGAGATTGTGATTGCCAAATATTTCACCACCAAAACAGTTATTCCTGGATCACTGTCTGCCAGTAAATAAGAAATCACCCACAGCTCCAATGGGAGATGGTATTTAAGTAGAATGGGAAATATCCAATAGGACCTAAGCAGTCAATTGAGGCCAAAACAATAACAAATGAGGACAGTGTAAATCAATACAATCAATGCAATCAACAGCATGAGATATCCGGCAAACTATGCAACAGGATTTGGATTGCAGAAATCTGAAAGAAAGCATCAGCATTAACACAACACATTAAACAATGCACACATGACACAGTAGGATCATATTTATAGGTTGTGATGGGCACAAAATGGTAAACGAACTAAAGTTTGTGATAAATTTTGGGTTGTGCTGGTCACTGTGTGATTGCACTGGTACTGCTGGGCTTTCAAAATGCCCCCTCCACACTTGGATTGTGATTGAGCTGGCATTGCCACATTGGCACTGGGTTCTGCTGGGCACTATTACATTGCACTGGTTCTGCTGGTTTTGCAGCCCCCCCAATTGTGATTCTGTGCTTGACATCAGTCCTGTTGAGCTGGCATTGCCACAATGGCACTGGGTTCTGCTGGGCACTAGTACATTGCAGTGGTTCTGCTGGGCATGCAAAAATCTTCCCACCTTCAGTTTCTATTATAGAGATTCTCTGGTTTGGCCTTAGTTCTGTTGGGTTTGTACTACCACAGTGGCACTGGTTCTGCTGGGCATATTGCACTGGCTCTGCAGGGCTTGCAAAAATGCCCCCTACCTTCAGTTTCTTCTGCAGAGATCCTTTGGTTAGTCCTGTTGGGTTTGCACTGCCACAGTGGCACTGGTTCTGCTGGGCATATTGCACTGGCTCTGCAGGGCTTGCAAAAATGCCCCCGGTTCAGTTTTTACTGCATAGATTCCCTGGTACTTTGATTCTGTTCTGCTGGGCTTCTATTGCCCTTGCTTTTTTGCTTGTTTTCCCCCTCCATTGGAAACAATGGAGGATGGTGGCACCTTCTTTGGGGGAATGTAACTTGGACCCCATAAATCCAGTCCTCACCAAACGTGGAGGGCAGGTAGAGGAGAGTTAGCAGGAGATCTGCTGTGAGTTTGGTGTCTCTAGCTTGCATAGGATCTGTTCTACACACTCCAGAACATCCTGAACCTGCACCTGTCATTTCCCCCCAGAAAGCACTTTTTACGCTAGACCGAAACCAAGCTCAATATTCTACAGATGGTAAAATCAGCTATTAAGAAAGCATGGTAGGCATTATGGTACGAGTAGCACCAAACTATCAAAAGCAAAGTTGATTGGCACAAATGCAGATCGATCATCATTCGTTAAGTCAGCCTCCTCATCCGAAGTCACCATGAACAGCGGGGAGTTCAACTTCCGGCTCGGGTCTTCGATCATGAATGATGATGGCACTGCTCACGAGCCAGAACATGGTGGCTCTTTCTCAGCTTCTCCCTCCCCACATCCAAATGTGATCAGATCTCCTCTCCACCCTGGTTATCTTTAAGTCAGCAAAGCCCCGTCAAGTGCTTTGAACACTAATCACCGAGGTTTAGGCAGATGGGCACCCAACAGCACTGAAAGCACAGGTGCCTAATGGTTATAATAGATGTTAGCAGATGGCAGCGATCACGGCAAAAGTGTCTTTAACCACAAGTGACTTACTATGTAATCTTGGTTTTCTACAGAGACAAATGCAGAGTGCCGCTAGGGACTTGAGATGAGAGCCGGTACAGAATGGACTTTTCAAAAAAACTTGGAAGAGATTCTACGATTGGTATAATGTAAACGTAACTGATATAAATGTAGTCATTTGAGAACGCAGAAAACGTAAGCTTAGTAAAATAGATAATGAATTTAGACATTTAATAAGCAGAAGAAATGATAAAGTCTCTTGTTATATGTTATATGTTGTGGGGGGTAGTTGGGGGCAAGGCTCCCTCTAAGTTGTGGAGTCCTGTGAGCAAAAATTCTACTTTGTGAGCTCCTGGCATTAAAGTGGTGAATGAGCAATTGGGCTACTAGATAAATTACTTTGCTCTGGAGCCCCATCCTTCCTGAGCTGAGACAAAGATGTGTGAGCCGGAGGCTAAAAAACTGTGAGCTAGCTCACACTAACTCAGCTTAGAGGGAACCCTGGTTGGGGGTTGTTTGTATGTATGCCTGTATGTCTGTAGTATATAATGGAAAAAAAATAAAAGTGTACCCTCGGGTACTTATAAAAACAACAACAACAGAGTGTCGCTAGGTGTGCTCAACCCCTTGGCATATGGTTTATTAAGATACCGAACACCCTACTTACCTAGCATCCCTAAAGAGACAGATAGATTCAGGTGGGGTCGCCGTGTTGGTCTGAAGCAGCAGAATGAAGTCTCAGTCCTGTGGCACCTTCAAGACCAACCAAGTCTTATTCTGAGTATAAGTTTTCGTCGGCACGCACACTTCTTCAGATACATTGGAACAGAAGTCACCCAACCATTGCATATAGGTAGTGGGTGAGGAGGGTGTTGCCAGGAAGGGCCAATTAGAATCAAGAGGCATAAGTAACCGAGCTGCAAATGCGGCTAAGACTGGCAACCCTAATTACTACTGACCTCCACACTACAAAGATCAGTTTCCTCAGTTTTGGAGGGCAGACGCTGTGGCATCACATGCCTGCTAAGCTGCTTCCCCAAACTCCACCATCCCCAGGACTTCCCCAGTTTGGTAAACCTAGGTGTGACGTCCCCTTATCTGGGGAGGACTGGTTTCACTTTAAAGTGTTCTTTATTATGTTCTACTAGGGTATATCCCGCTGCCACCAGGAAATTTAAGGCTTTCCAAACCTTTATACTTCACTTTAGCTATTACTGGGTAGGTAGGTCGAGTTTAAGGCTTCTGGGAAACTATGTGGTACTGAGGAAGTATTTCTTTCAAAGCTGGTATACTTAAATAAAAGAGGATTTATTGAAATAATTCATAAATAAGAGGGTATAACACTGTAACTCGTAATGTGAATATTTTGAACAATCGCTTGTTGTATCACACACAATGCTCCCTTACTGACAGGGATCTTTCAGGTAACTTTGTAACACTTTAACTTAAGGTCATATTAGTTCACTGTTTTCTCCAGTTTATCAGTCAGACTTTCATATAACTTTTGTTCTCTTAAACTTTTACTTTACTTTTCCTATTATCGCAGAACAACCTCAGCTGTTCCTTTTTTATCTGCCACAACACAAAACTGCTTGACACTTTTCTTCATACACAGAACTTAACTATTATATCACACACAAGACTGCTTCTCTCACAGACCTCAGAACCAACTAACTTATCAACTGTCTTTATCAACTGTCAAACCTGTAACTGTCACTCCTGACAGACCTTCATATTCATCCACTCAGAAACACTTCCAAAACCCCTCCCCCTCTCTGTCAATCACCAATCACACCACTCTTGTCTCTTCAACCACTCTAATATATCTCAGCCATGCAACCAAACTTTTAAAGAGACACACACACACATATATAAAACAAGGAATCATTACACTAGGACTTAGGCCTCTCTCATATTTTCTTTTCTTTGGCATGCACAGAGTAGCAAAAAAAGGCCCATCGAGAATAGCAGGGTGAGCTGAGACGTGGAAAGGCAATAGCTATAGTGAGAGACTGGTCTCTCTGCAAATGTTACGATTTTGAAGGGCCCTGGAGTGTCAGTTTCAGTGTCCTGCTGTGGGGTTCCGCGGGGACCTCGTTCTGCAGCAGCACCACTCTGACTTCAGGCCGTTCGGTGAAACGGGATTTTGCTCGAGCTCTTTTGCTCGGAGTATTCGATAACCCTGGGGTTTCTGAGATATAAAAGATTAAAGACCCCTCAGGATGTGAGGGGAGCAGTATGAAACCACTAAGAAGAGAAAGAAAAGAAGCCCAGTCTGCTAATATATTAATAATAACGGTGTGCCATCAAGTCATAGCCAACGTACAGTGACTGCAGGACCATCGGGTTTTCAAGGCAAAAGATGAGCAGAGGTGGTTTGCCATTGCCTGCCTCTGCATAGCAACCCCAGTCTTTCTTGGCAATCTCCTATCCAAGTACTAACCAGGGCGAACGCTGCTTCACTTCCCAGCTGTGATGGATATCATGTTATTCTGGCTGTGGATAATCTATTACATGATTTATTAAAAAAAAGAAAAGAAGAAAAATTCTGGTGAATACTGAGGAGCCAAAATGGAAATCTCATCTCAGCCAGTGCGGTGTAGTGTTTAAGCATCTTTGGGAGACCCAGGTTCGAATCCCCACATGCAGTGGAAGCTCGCTGGTTCACCTTGGGCCTAACCCACCTCACAGGGTTGTTGGGAGGATAACACAGAGGAGAGGAGAAGGATATAAGCTCCTTTGGGTCCCCATTGGAGAGAAAGTCAGGGTATAAATGAATGAAATAAAAATTCCTTCAGTTCCAAAGAATCCTCTTATCCACATTCATTCACTTCAAAAACTTCAGAAACTGGGATAAACCAAGCCTATGCTCCAATCATTCTTTTTTACTAGAAAACACCCACTTTTCTGATACCGTGGTACAGGGGTCATTTTGTAGAAAAAGAGGTGCAGGAGCTCATTAGCATAACTCATTAGCATAACTCATTTGCATACACCACTCTTCCTGAGCTGAGACAAAGATGTGTGAGCCGGAGGCTAAAAAACTGTGAGCTAGCTCACACTAACTCAGCTTAGAGGGAACACTGGTTGGGGGTTGTTTGTATGTATGTCTGTATGTCTGTATGTCGGTAGTATATAATGGAAAAATAATAATAAATAATAAAAGTGTACCCTTGGGTACAACAACAGAATGCCGCTAGGTGTGCTCAACCCCTTGGCAGTTCCCCCCGCCTTCTCTGGTTTATTAAGATACCAAACACCCTACTTACATAGCATCCCTAAAGGCCCAGATAGATGCAGGTGATGTTGTCAGTACGTTTCACTTTAAGAAGACCCTTTATTCAAACCGTTATTGTATGCAAGTGTCCACCAGGGGGTACTAGTTTCCCTTCCACCCCTGTTCCTTGCAACGACCGACCCAGATTATAACATGGGGCTCAGTACAAGCGCAGAATTGTAGATGCAACCAGCTCCACTTGAGATTCAATATTCTCAGACTTGAAAAAAAGACTTCAGTCCCTGGAGGACAAGAAAGCAAGTCTCTCCTTTAAAAATGAATCAAACAATCTGCTTCAGAGGCTGAGGCGGAAGGCTCTGGAGAGGAGCTGGACATCATCTCCGGCAAACAGAGAATCATCTTCCGCTGTAGTGCTAGGATTTTCTTCTGCCTAGATAGAATCGCACACACAGACTTCTGGAAGATGTAAACGCTTGATAGGTTATGTCAGTGTTCCCCAGTCTGTGGATCAGGTCTGTAAGTGGGTTGCAGGCCAACCCTCCCTAATGGCCTCCCCTGCCCTTCCCGTCTCCCTCTATTGTATTTTGGAAACCAACATCTGACCCTCCAAACAATGACCTTCCATGTCATACACCAGTCGGTATTTTTTTCTTCACTGCATATACATGTTGATCAAGTCAACCATGTCCTGATAGTTACTAGACTGAGTTTCTTCGAATCTCAGGAGGGGTTAGAAGGAGTAATGGAGAAGAAGAGAGTGGTCAAAGGCTGGAATGTAATGTCTATATGCAAAGTCTGTGTATGGGTGATTCTGCATTGGCTTTTCCCTCTGTTGTTTTACCAAACCCACCTTGGAATAGAAATTCCCCTCTGCATTGCATGCCGCTTTCACTTTCTTTGCTCATCAGGTTTTATGGTACCCTCTACGTTGCATTACATACTATGTTACGGAGCTGCGGTAGCTCAAGTGGTTAAGACGCTGAACTGCAGGCTGTGGAAGGCCGGTAATTCAGCAGTTCGAGACCCAGGTGCCGCATGACAGAGTGAGCTCCCATCTCTAGTTGCAGCTCCTGCCAACCTAGCAGTTCGAAAGCAAGAAATTGCAAGTAGATAAATAGGTACCACTTTGGTGGGAAGGTAACAGCGTTCCGTGCACCTTGGTGTTTAGTCATGCCAGCCACATGACCACGGAAATGTCTTCAGACAGCGCTGGCTCTTCGGCTTTGAAACAGAGATGAGCACCGCAACCCTAGAGTCAGATTCGACTGGCTTTCGAGCAAGGGAACCTTTACCTTTACCTACCGTTGCATGCCACTTTCACCTTCTTTGATCATCGGGGTTTATGGTACCTTCTGCATAGATTTATGGCTGTTCAAGGGTGACTTTGCAATCAGTACGGTGTTGCCCCGGGGGTATCTGAATGTGGTTTTGCGTTGCACCTTTTCCTCAGTGTTGAGAA
This sequence comes from Gekko japonicus, assembly GCF_001447785.1. Taxonomy (NCBI): domain Eukaryota; kingdom Metazoa; phylum Chordata; class Lepidosauria; order Squamata; family Gekkonidae; genus Gekko; species Gekko japonicus. The sequence continues at coordinate 25,449 of NW_015159823.1, forward strand.
AATGTGGAGCGAATGCCAGAGGCAGAATCACCCTACCTTGGAGTGCCATTTGCTTGGGGTTCATAGCGAGGGCAGCTGTGTCCTTTGTGTGATGCTTGCCGGTTTCTCAAAAACCTCTGGGTAGCCGCTGTAGAAAATGGAATGCTGAACTAGATGGGTGTCGGGATCATAGTTTGCCCAGGGTGCCAAAAAGACTTGGGTCACCCCTGGATGGGTCGCCATGCCAAGTAAAACTCGGGCTTGTGGATCGCCATGCCAAAGAAACTGAGAACCGCTGGTTTATTGCGTTCACACTGTAGAGTTGCTCAACCGGCTTTGCCAGCGCAAGCAGTCGGAAAGATAATACTGTGATGGTTTCACGCCAATGACTGCGCGCGCACCTGCATTACTGTTTGCGCAGAAACAGTTTACAGGGCGACGGCTAAGGGCTTCCACAAACGTCTGCTGGCATGAGGGTATATGGGAAGATGAAACGAGAGTCCCAGTCTTTCCACCCCACAATTTACTGTGGTATTCGGGTTTGGGTCAACTAGGGGCTGATAGAACAAAGTTTGAGTCCGGTGGCACCTTTTAAGTTGGTCTTAAAGGTGCCACTGGACTTAAACTGTGTTCTGTTGCTTCATACCAACACGGTTAGCCACCCGAATCTAGGAACTGATACTTTGTGAACTATTCTTTTTTATTTATTATATTTATTTATTTTATTTTATGTATTTTTTATTCTATTTATTTTATTTTATTTTTATTTTTTCTGTTTATTTTATTTTATTCTCTTCCTTTATAACCTTTCTCCCCTGTGGGGAGTCCAGTGTTCCCTCTAAGCTGAGTTGGTGTGAGCTAGCTCACAGTTTTTTAGCCTCTGGCTCACACTTTTTTGTCTCAGCTCAGCAAGGACGGCTCCAGAGCAAACTGATTTATGCAGTATGCCAACCGCTCTCTCACAACTTTAATGCCCGTAGCTCACAAGGTAGAATTTTTGCTCACAAGACTTCATATCTTAGAGGGAACATGGGGACCCAAAGCTGCCTACATCCTTTGCCTCTCCCTCCACCTTATTGTCACAACCACCCTGCAAGGTAGGTTAGTCTGAGATTGTGTGGCTGGCCCAAAGTCAGCCAATCAGGCTTCCATTGCGGAGCACCGATCTCAAAACGGGCCTCTCAGATCCTAGCCTGACACTCTAACCCAAGCCTTGGCTAATTTTCTTCAGTTTTGTGAGCAGAGGGAGGCAATGGCAAGCCACCTCTGTTCACCTGCCCTGATCTGGATGGCCCGGGCTAGGCTAGTCTCCTCAGATCTCATAAATCAAGCAGGGTAAGCACGGTTTAGTACTTGGATGGGAAGCCACCAAAGGAGTCCAGGGTTGCTACGTAGAGGCAGGCAGTGCAAATCACCTGTGTCCATCTCTTGCCTTGAAAACCCTGCTTGGCTGCCATAAATCAGCTGCAACTTGATGGCAAAAAAAATGAAACAGGCCAGTCTTGTTCAAATGAAACAAAATGGCGGCCACGCTACACTAGTAAGAGGGACCACAGAAAGGGACCCCAAACACACCACTCCAGAAACAAGCAGCAGAGAGATAAGCAAACTAGACTCCGCCGCCGTCTCCCTGGCTCCCTGCTTTCTTCGCACAAGGCCCAATTTAGATTCCCGGGATAAAGGCAAGAAGTACTGTAAATTAAAGCGCCAAGTCATTATCGTTAGCAAAGCCCCCGCTATTGATCCCTGGCTCTCTTCGCCTCCTGTCCTCACGTGTCAGTGTGGATGGAGGCAACATAATTGCTTGCCCACTTAATTACTTTTGCTAACGATTAATCTCTAGCACCAAAACATACAAAGGAGACAAGGGAGATTAATTGGATGCTGAGCTGTTGTGTGTCAGATTTTAAGACGGTACTTAGCGCCTTCTGGCTTCTAAACAAGACAAAGCTGTTAACAAAGGAATGTGTGGCTGGATTTTATTCCCTCGGGGGAATGCGATTGTTAACGGGACTAAGAAGAGGTGAAACGTGGACACAGGTCGTCATCATGTTCAGTCAAGGCATGCTTTGAGCATAACTGTGGCATGCCATGCGTGCTTTCAAGACAGCAGGTAAAAAAACTCAGATCTCTGTTTGCTCAGAGGTTTAGAGAGGGCAGCAAGCCAGGTGGACGCAGACTTGCCAACTTCCCGGTGGGGCCTGGAGACCTCCTGTAATTACAGCTGACCAACAGCTGTTCTTTAGGATCTCAGGCAGAGAGGTCTTTCACTTCACCCCACTGCCTGGTCCTTTTTAACCATTGAACCAGGAACCTTCTGCAGGCAGAAGTAGATGTTCTACCACTGAGCCGTGGTCCTTCTCTTAAAGCAGCGCTTCATGCAGGAACACACATGAAGCTGGAATCAGACCATCTGTCCATCAAAGTCAATATTGTCTACTCAGACTGGCAGCGGCTCTCCAGGGTCTCAGGCTGAGGTCTTTCCCATCACCTCCTTCCTGGTCCTTTCAACTGGAGATGCCAAGGATTGAACCTGGGACCTTCCGCATGCCAAGCAGATGCTCTACCACTGAGCCACGGCTCCTCTTTACAGCTCTCCAGGGTCTCAGGCAGAGGTCTTTCCCATCACCTACTGCCTGGTCCTTTCAACTGGAGATGCCGGGGATTGAACCTGGGACCTTCTGCATGCCAAGCAGATGCTCTGTTTCTGAGCCACAGCCCTGCCCCAACACACAAACAAAGCTGCCTTGTTTTGAGTCAGACCCTTGGTCCATCAAAGTCAGTATTGTCTACTCGGACTGGCACAATATCTCCACAGTCTTAAGATGAGGTCTTTCACATTGCTTACTGCCTGGTCCTTTCAACTGATGATGCCAGGGATTGAACCTGGGACCTTCTGCATGCCAAGCAGATGCTCTACCACTGAGCCACAGCCCCGTCCCAACACACAAATGAAGATGCCTTATTTTGAGTCAGACCCTTGGTCCATCAAAGTCAGTATTGTCTACTCAGACTGGCAGCTGCTCTCCAGGGTCTCAGGCTGAGGTCTTTCACATCACCCACTGCCTGGTCCTTTCAACTGGAGATGCCAGGGATTGAACCTGGGACCTTCTGCATGCCAGGCAGAGGCTCTACCACTGAGCCACAGCCCTGTCCCAACACACAAATGAAGATGCCTTATTTTGAGTCAGACCCTTGGTCCATCAAAGTCAGTATTGTCTACTCGGACTGGCAGCTGCTCTCCAGGGTCTCAGGCTGAGGTCTTTCGCATCACCTTCTGTCTTGTCCTTTTAACTAGAGATGCCGGGGATTGAACCTGGGACCTTCTGCATGCTATGCAGGTGCTCTTCCATTGAGCCACGGCTCCTCTCCTTGCTTCAGGAAAGCCACTGGAGCATATGCACCCCCAGTGTCTCTTCCTCCTGGTGTGCTTCTCTCAAGGTTCTCTCTCCTGTTGCCTTTCAAGGATGTGTGTGTTTGGGGGGTGGGTTTTCCTCCCATGTTTGCCAATGGCCACGAATGTCTTGCCTGAGAAAATTAAGCAAGCGTCTGCCTTCTGCTGCAGACCCACACTTCCAAAGCACTTCAGCCACTTGTGGGCCTGGCTGGGAGCCAAGCGCATGCATTATTCATGGAGGCAAGAGATCATCCACACAAACAAGAGAGGCTCCTGGGATGCGCAGCCAGAGACCTTAGAAACAGACGCGCACAGGCAGCCCCAAAGAATGGAGGAGGAGAACGGGAAGGAAAGGTGGCACGGGATGCAAGGTTTGTAGGAGGGAGGTGAGAGGATGCTGACCAAGAGCCTGTAACAACTGAGGCAAGATCTCCCCCCCCCCCAATGGACTAAGAGCAGTGCTCCAGGCAGGCCCGTAGCTAACGTGGGCTCTGCGGGGCCTGGCCCCCTAGCATTTATTCCAGGCCCCCTCTCTCCCGGGCCAGTACCAAATGGAATTAATGTGGTTAACTTTGATTGAATTAGCTGAGCCCCCCCCCGGTCCCCTCCCCCCAAAATCCCTAGCTACGGGGCTTGCTCCAGGCAAATTCAGCACCAACAGGCGTCTACAGTTCGTGTTCTGAAGTCTGCACACTGCCCAGTGAGCATAGGGTAGCTCACTCTAAATTGGGTAATCCCTAGAGATTTGGGGGCAGAGCCTGTGGAGAGCAGGATTTGGGGAGGGACCTCAGCAGGATAACATGTAGGGATGCCAGCCTCCAGGTGAGACCTGGAGAACACCTGGAATAACAGCTCATCTACAAACTGTAGACATCAGTTCCCCTGGAGAAAACGGGTAGAAAATGGAGGGCGGCTGAGGTCCCTGCCCTTCCCGGGCTCATCCCCAAATCTCCAGGAGTTTCCCAACCTGGATCTGGCTATGCTACCCCTTCATCCCCAGTCAGTGATCAGGGGGGACCTGGCAACCCTAAAAATGCCATACAGTCCACCCTATAAAGCAGCTGTTTTCTGCGAGGGGGGGGCTGATCTCTATAGACTGGAGACCAGCTATGGTTTCAGGAACGTAATGTGACATGCCTACGTGACCCGGAAGTCATGTAGGCACATTGGGGACATCAGAGGGCAACACTGTGGTTTTTGGGCAACTCTATGGTAGAAGCTAATTCTACCATGGAGTTTTTGCCCAAAAGCCAGAGCATCCCCCCCCCCCCCAAAGGTGCCTACATCACTTCCGGGTCACGTAGGCATGTCACATAATTTCTGATGTTCCTCGACACTTTTGGTAAATGTACCCCCCCATACCCTGCCAACTGCTCTGAGGGACCTGGTGACCCTACCTCTGTCTGGGAATCAGTAGTAATATTGGGAGATCGCCAGGTTTTTCCTGGAGGTTGGCAACCCTAGCTATAAGAGGGACAGACAAAACCTGGTTGGCCAGGCCCTCTGCTAGCGGCCTTTGGTGCTGCCACCATTCTGAACAGCAGCACAAGAAAAAAAAATGTACTGGTACATCCCTTCTGGAGAAAACCACAGAGCTTCCAGCGATTCCTAGAGCTACTCTTTATCACTTCTGCAGCCCTCCAAGTCCCCGCCCCCAAAGCACATGCCAATTGCCGGGCAATCCTAATAAGAATGCTGATGTCAAGAATCCTGCTTCTTAATGTCTCCTTGCCTACGTTAAGCTCTTTTCTCCTACACGCCATCTCTCTCCTCTTCCCAAAAAAAGCCAAGGTAACCACATTAAATAGTGGTGGTACAACCAGGGCTATTTTTGGGCAGGAACGCACAGGAATGGCGTTCCGGCGGCTCCCGAGTTGGCCACGCCCAGCAGGAACTCGTTAGCATAATAGGCCACACCCAACAGCAGAAACTCATTAGGATTGGCTACATTAGGGGTGTGTGGCCTAACATGCAAAAGAGTTCCTGCTACAAAAAAAGCCCTGGGTTTTGACAACAAACAAGTTAAACAGAATAAGAAGCAAAAGGTGGGTGTGGCTGGATGACCACACTTCTGGTAACATGGGGGTGCGGCCTATGCTAATTAGCTGTGCTGTCAGGGGTGTGGCCTAATATGCTAATGAGTTTCTGCTCTTGGGTGTGGCCTATTATGCTAATGAGTTCCTGCTGGGCTTTTTCTACAAAAAAAGCCCTGGGTACAACTAAGATGTCCCATTTTCGGCCGAGGCCCAAGCCGCTAGTCAAAGACCAGGGATCTTTTTGCATATTGTTTTGATTAAAACAGGGAGGGGGATTGGGGGGGAGACCCTCTATCTAAATCCCAATACATGCCACCCAGTGTCATGTGTTTATAATGTGGTCCCATTTGCTCTGAATCAAGGCAACAGCTGTGATTTATTACATGCGTGAAGAATAATTCTTTTTTGGCCCATCTGCCGCAAAGAAAAATCTATATTTAGCTTATCGAGACCCTCCTCGAAGGTTGGTATGTCAGTTTTGTTGTTGTTCAGTCGCACAGTCGAGTCCGACTCTTCGCGACCCCATGGACAATCTCCCGCCAGGCTCTCCTGTCTTCCGCCGTCCTCCGAAGTTGGCTCAATTTCATGTTCGTTGCATCGCTGACACTGTCTAACCATCTCATCCTTTGCCGTCCCCGTCTTCTTTGACCTTCAATCTTTCCCAGCATCGGAGTGAAAGGGGCATGCAGTCTGCAGACTGCCATAAAATGCGACACTCAGTCAAAGTGAAAGCGGCCATGCAATGTAGAGGGGGATTTCTGTTCCAGTGTGGGTTTGGTATAACAGCGGAGCAAATGCTAGATGCAGATTGGGCCTGAGACTTCTTTGGGTAGTGAACGGTGGGGTATAAATCCAATCTCCTCCTCCTCCTCCTCCTCTTCTTCTTCTTCTTCTTCTTCTTCTTCTTCTTCTTCCTCCCAAAGTTCCCTACCCTCCCTAAACCCTGCCTTACCCAGACTCTACCCGCCCTCCCCAAATCTCCAGGAATTTCTGCACCCACTGTTGGCAGCCCTAGGGTAGGTCACAGATCCGAAATGGTGCTAGTAGAAGGTGGCACCCTTGTCCTGGGAGTAAGTAGCAACCCATTGAACATACAAAAAACAATAGTTGATCACACATGCCGAATAATGCACGGTTAATCCACTTCCAATGCATTTCGCAACTGTTGTGTTGTTTTTTTACTGTATGAAACAGCAAAATCCACTTGTAAATGATCTCTAAAAGGCATTGGAAGTGGACGGAAAGTGCACGAGTGAGCATATGGGTGAAAGCACCCCCAAATGTCTCTTTAATACCAGAAGGAATGCACAGGTCTCCTAGGAAACTGAACGCAGTGGGGATAAGTGGTAGTCCATGTATTAATCATACCAGAGACTAATTTTAGGTGTTGCACAGGGCTAGAAGACAAGGGAAGCCGAATTGGATAGAATTCCTTTGTGTTGCAGGGAAAACCCAGAAAGCACAGTCTGTCCCCAGGTTCCCCTCCAGTTAACAACCCCCTCTCGTCATCGACTGCATTCAGGTTTCTTCTAAGTAGAAAGCAGGTAGAAGTTTCTGACTGCAGCCCCTTTTGGCTTTTGTTTCCCTGAGTGGTATGCAAAACAAGTGGAGCTAACTGCTGTGCTACCCACATTGAGCATGTTTTGTCTTGTTTCTTGGTCTTCCGGCACGGTGACATAATGTTGGACACTTGCTTGTAGAGGGAAGAGGATTCTACAGCAGGATGTTACCAAGTTCCAAAGCCTTGCTGTTTCGACTTGACCCCCATCTCCCGCCAGTTTGGTATAATAGTTAAGAGCATGGATTCGAATCTGGGAGAACCGGGTTTGATTCCCCACTCCTCCACATGCAGCTGCTGGCGTGACCTTGGGTCTTTCAGAGCTCTTCTCTCAAGAGCAGTCCTCGAAAGAGCTCTCTCAGCCCCACCTACCTTACAGGGCGTCTGTTGTGGAAAGGGGAAGGGAAAGGGATTGTAAACCACTCTGAGACTCCTTTGGGTAGTGAAGGGCAGGGTAGAAATCCAATCTTCCCCTCCCCCCATCTCCTGGAGCAAATCTGACTCATTAAATCTTAATTTCTGAACCATCTCCTGCTTCCTTGCAGCAAACGTTTCCCGTGAGACATATGCAGAGTTTTAACATTATTTGCCTGTTAGCTGCATTATCAATAGCCAGGGCTATTTTTGGGCAGGAACGCACAGGAACGGAGTTCCGGCTGGCTCCTGAGTTGGCCACGCCCAGCAGGAACTCGTTAGCATAATAGGCCACACCCAACAGCAGAAACTCATTCGGATTTGGCTACATTAGGGGTGTGTGGCCTAACATGCAAAGGAGTTCCTGCTACAAAAAAACCTCTGGGTTTTGACAAAAAAAAAGGTAAACAGAATAGCAAGCAAAAGGTGTGTGTGGCTGGATGACCACGCTTCTGGTAACATGGGGCTGTGGCCTAATATGCTAATGAGTTCCTGCTGTTGGGTGTGGCCTATTATGCTAATGAGTTCTTGCTGGGCTTTTCCTACCAAAAAAGCCCTGTCAATGGCAATGAAAAGGGGGTGTAAAAGAATCCCACGACAATGAAAATGCGGGGGGGGGGGAACAAAAAGGTTCGAAACACATGAAAATCAAAAAGGGCATATTTAGGCACCCCAGATGTCACACTGCTAACATGAACATTCTGAATCAGACCAACAGTCCATCAAGAGCAGTTCTGTCTACTCAGACTGGCCGCTGCTCTCCAGGGTCTCAGGCAGAGAGAGGTTAAAGCGCTTAGGGCTCATTAGCTTGGAGAAATGACGACTGAGGGGTGACATGATCGAGGTTTATAAGAGTATGCACGGGACAGATCAGGTAGAGAAAGAGGTACTTTTCTCCCTTTCTCACAATACAAGAACTCGTGGATTTTGCTGTTTCATACACTAATCATACCCAAAGAGTGATTAACACACGGAATTCACTGCCACAGGAAGTGGTGGCAGCTACAAGGATGCACGGCTTCAAGAGGGAATTAGATAAGCATGTGGAGCAGAGGTCCATCAGTGGCTCTTAGCCACAAGGTATAGATAGGGACTCCAGGGCAAGTGATGCTCTGTCTTCTTGGTGATTGGGGGGGGTCAACAGTGGGAGGGCTTCTAATGTCCTGGCCCCACTGGTGGACCTCCTGATGGCACCTGGTATTTCTGGCCACTGTGTGATACAGAGTGTTGGACTGGATGGGCCTTTGACCAGATCCAACATTTGCGTCTCTTATGTTCTTATGTTCTTATGACTGCCTGGTTCTTTTACCTGGAGATGCCAGTGGTTAAATCCCGGACCTTCTCCACGCCAAGCAGATGCTCTACCAATGAGCCACAGCCCCTTCCAACTTCCCTGCCTCTCCCCAGCACACCAACCAAAGCAGTTCTGCATGCAGCACCCATAACTATATGCGCTTTCCCAATGGCGATGCACGTGGAAGTCTTCCCTTCATGGTCCCTGGTAGGAAGCCCTTAGCCATATTGAATCCAAAGCGCTCCAGATTTGTTGGTCAATAACGTTACAGAAGCAAGGCTGAGCTTTCAGCATGGAGAACATGTTTTATTTACACGGAAACATTTAAGAGAAGTGCCTGCAAATGTGTATTTTAATAACCATGTTACTACCAGCCAGAAGACTTAAAAAAAAAATTATAGGCTTTTGCACATGTTAACTGTGGACAGTGGCCCAGTGATCGTACGATTTAAATGGATTCTGCATTTTGCATCTGGAGAAATAAGGAACTCTTTGCCAAATTCCAAATCTGGTGAAAGAAACCCCTTCAGGCTCAGTTGGAAACGCATGAAAAGCGTTGGCATTTTCCCATCAGGCACATGCTGAAAAGCAAACCTAAAAGCTGCCAATTTTTTAAATCTCTCAACATTTAAAGTGCTGCGCTTATTTTATTTTTAAAAAAATCTGGGGTGGAGAGCAGCCGGGGAGGGGAAGAAAGACAGACCGTGGAGCAGAACAACCACTGAAGAAGTCCGGGCACATTTTTCTAATTCCACACCAACTTCTATGCTGTTGATAATTTAGCGAGTCTTAAAGACGGCCCTGTTCCCTTTTTGTTCGTCCGGGTTCGAGCGACAAACTAGATTCTGCTGCATGAGACCTATTGGATTCCATTTGTGTTATTTATACTTCGTCTTTCTCCCGGGACTCAAGGCAGATTACACAGAGTGAGTCAATGCAAGCAATGGGATGAGACAGCCAATAAACAATGGGGTGGGAGTTGAGTTCTAAAGCCAACCAGAAATCTAAAAAAAAAAAGGACTGAAGCAAAACATAGGAGTCCACCCTCCACAGCAGCTGTATTCTCCAGGGGAACTCATCTTTGTTTTCTGGAGGTCAACTGTAATAGCCAGAGTTCTCCAGGTGCCACCTGGAAGTTGGCAACCATACCCTGATATTACCTGAAGCCTGCAGGGGTTCAGTTTCTAGATGCTGGGTGTAGTGGTTAAGTGTGTGGGCTCTAATCTGGGAGGACCGGGTTTGATTCCCCACTCCTCCACTTGCACCTTGCTGGATGACCTTGGGCAAGCCGTAGTTCTGATAAGAGCTGTCCTTGAAAAAGAGCAGTTTCTGTCAGATGTTACGCCAAATGCTTTATCTACAGCAGATGGTTAACTATAATTTTAACGTGAGTTCTGGCCAGCTATACCGAGGTTGTGTCTACTGATAGAGACCCAGTAATGGAGACCACACGGTTGTTTTTCCAAAAAAATAATAATCTTTTTACTGATGGATTTCGGGTTCACACATACAAAATAATCAGTCTCTCAATTCACATACACTCAAGGTTCCTATAGAGTTACAGAAAGAAATCAAAATAGATTATCAGTTACTTGGAGGTAGGTAGGTATATTTCGGTTTATACTCGCCTGATTCCAGTAGTCTTGTCTGTTGCAATGGAAGAATAGGGGATAAAAGAATTCCTAGGGATTTTAAGTAACTAACACCTGCTAGAACCTGCTAACAAGATGTGGACCTCATTGGCTGCAGTCCAAGAGATCTTAAAGTAGACGAAATGGTTGTGGTATAGGAAGCTGGGCTTAAGAGGTGGTAAAGAAGACAGAGGTCGTAGAGAAAGGGTGGCTAGCAAAGACCTAAGGTTTGGGTCTATACTTTTATAGTGGAACCTCCAGGTGGGTGGCACCTTGCCAAGCTGTAGTCCCACCTACTCACAAGTCCATCCCATGAACTACCTGATTGGTGAATGTAGAAAGGGACTGGTGTTCCTATGGGTTGGGCCAATATTTGAAATACTATCCTCTATCCCATGGAATACCATTTGGCTAGGTGTGAAGTCGCTTCTTCCTGTTTCTCCTTTGAAGTACAAATGGATCTCTGCTCTCCCATGCCATCTTGGTACCATAAACATGAAACTGCCGTACAGATGTAGATAAAGTCCATGCTCTACGTGACATCTTGTCTCTGCAGTAACGGGGGATCTTCTTCTCTGAGTTGTCATTTTCTGCTAACAATGGCTAACATGTGCTCCTTCTTCCCATGATCCTTTGAGCTGAATGTGTGCAAGCTACATTAACATAAAATGCAGGCAAGTGTTCCCTATGTGAAATCTGTCTCACAGCAGGTAATTCAAAGAGCTTTCTTTGGCTCATGGTGTACAAGTGTGTGCACAGTCCATTTATTGTGTGTGTGTAGCAGATATAAATTCATAAATAAGTTCATTTCTCAACACAGAGCTCTCTCAGCCCCACCTGCCTCACAGGGTGTCTGTTGTGGGGAGGGGAAGGGAAAGGAGTCTGTCAGCTGCTCTGAGACTCCCTTGGGTAGTGAAGGGCACGGTATAAATCCAATCTCCTCCTCCTCCTCTTCTTCTTCTACCTTTGGATGGCCTCCTGCATGCACAATGCATCTAGAGAAACCAGACCAGATGAGCCCATCTTCGCCATATGCACTACACTAGCACTGCCCTAGGGCTGGCCCAGATTAATTGCAGACAACAATCCCAGGTTTGGGGGTTGGGTTGCCAACTCTTGGGGTGCAGAGCCTGTGCTGGGTGGGGCTTGGGGAGGAGAGGAACCGCAGCATGGCTTCACGTCACAGAGTCCCCCTTCCACAGCAGCCATTTCCTCCGGGGGAGCTGATTCTCATGGTCTGGAGATCAGCTGTAATTGTGGGTGGTCTCCAGGCCCCACCTGGGGGTTGGCAACCCTCTTTGGGGATAGGTTTAAGTGGAACTCCAAAACCCTGGATTTCTGTTTGGGACTGATGGACTCTCTGCCCCAGACAACTCATCCTCACGATTATGGTTATGGAGTGGAGAAGGGGCATAAACTATTTGTTGTTGTTCAGTCGCACAGTCGAGTCCGACTCTTCGTGACCCCATGGACCAGATCACGCCAGGCCCTCCTGTCTTCCGCCGTCCTCTGAAGTTTGCTCAATTTCATGTTCGTTGCATCTATGACACTGTCTAACCATAGTGACAGACTTCACGTTCCTGGGATCCCAGATCACCACAGACTGTGACAGCAGCCATGAAATTAAAAGACGCCTGCTCCTTGGGAGGAAAGCGATGGCGAACCTAAACAGCATGATAAAAAGTATAGACATCACTCTGCCAACAAAAGTCCGCATGGTCAAAGCAATGGTATTCCCAGTAGTCATGTATGGCTGCGAGAGTTGGACTATAAGGAAGGCCGAGCGCCGAAGAATAGATGCTTTTGAACTATGGTGCTGGAGAAAACTCAGAGTGCTCCCTTCTCATTGGGTGGCCAAAGTATTTGAGCTTCAGTTTCATTATCTGGCCTTCCAGGGAACAGTCAGGGTTGATTTCTTTGAGGATTGACTGATTTGATCTTCTTGCAGTCCAAGGGGCTCTCAAAATTATACTTTCCGGCAACTCTATATTGCTGTTTGAGCATAGACAGGATGGGTGAGGGAGGGAGGAGTGAGAGAAACTAATAATGTGATTGCTCTCACATGGATGAATAGCAGAAAAACGGCTGACTCCCCATTTACTGTCAGCCCCTCCGGCTGAAGCCTGCAGGGGTTCAGTTTCTAGATGCTGGGGCAGAATAATAAAAGACACTCTATATGGGCAAGGAAGCTCAAACCTCCACGAGAGAAGCTCAAAGCGGCTGTGAGCTCAAGTTGCTGGAATAAGTTATTTTGTAAAAAAAAGTTCTGATGTTTTTTTCATTGATGCTTGCAATTTCGGCAGACAAATCCCATGAGTTAGATATTCTTTTCCCCTTCTGCCGAGTGCTTTCTGCTTCCCCGGCGTGCAAAAAATAAAATAAAAATCACGGT
>NW_015159823.1:38167-47186 GCF_001447785.1 Gekko japonicus
GGAATGCCGCACATCCAGGACTATTTGAAACCCACAAAATAAAGATGGATACCATGCGAGAAATGTCAGCCGCTTCGATCAGAACCGTCCAAATATGATCAAGGAGTGAGTCTCGTCTCTGAACTCACTTGTCCCTTTCTGGCTTGGAATTGAAAGATGGCTATTATATAGAAGGAGCACGGTATCTTTGGTCTCCGGGGCACTCGCCTAGACTCGTGTCTGATGCTCCGACGCAGAACAAGAGTAGGAGAGAGAAAACAGAGAGAGGGAAAAATATCAGGATGTGTGCCTATCAGCACCAAGGGGAGGCGGGGAGCCAGTCCTCCTGCATCGGCCTCCTGCCTGCGTTTCAATTTTATTTAGTTACGACTTTAAAGACTTATGTATCGACGCTCTCCACTAAAAATGCCCAAGGAGGTTCCCGGCGCAAGTCGTAGAACAGATCACAATCAAACAAATTTGGCAGCAGCGAAGATTTTTAAAAAAACAACCCAGCTTAAAATGAAACAGTTTGGAGGAGAAGAGATAATATCGGCTCAAGCGAGAAAGAAATCCAATTTACCAGCAACCAAACAACATAGTTTCCTAATAAAAATAGCTATAAGTACAGCAGCTTCTTAGATCATGAAGCGGGGGGGGGGAGAGACCAAAGATAAGAATAATATATGGGGGTGCAATGATAATCTCAGCCCAGGAGTTTAGGAAAAGCCTGTGAAGTTAGGCGGGACGTCCAGTTAAAATTGCCCTGCTTCCTTGCGCCTCTGTAATCTTATCTAGCTAGCTATCAAGTCACTAAATAAAATGATAATATCAGAAAGCACAATGTCATCTATGGCCCCAGTCACATGGAAAGTTTTGGCCCGGGAGAGGGACGGATCGGGGGCGCAGCAAACGGGCACGATCTCACCGCAACATCTGGGAAGCGGCATGCACCCGTCCCTGATCTGGCCCTTCAGGCCGAAAATCCGCTGTAAAAAAAACCCCACCTACAGAGCAGGACTTACCAGAAACACCGATCAAGCGCAGCCGCCGGAGCGCCGTCTTCCGGAGCAATCAAGGCTCCCAGCTGAACTGCGCATGCGCACACATGCGCAGCCAGCGGCCTCGCGCTCCCTTCCGTGGCTTTCTCCCTGGCATCTGATCGTGCCGGGGAGCAACTGCGCGGCGGCTCACGGGATCTGTGTGATCCCGCCGCCGCGTGTCTCCTTTGGTGTGGTTTTCAAAAGCCGCACTTTACCTGCCTCAATTTCTCCCCGTGTGGCAGGGGCCTAATTCTGCCTAATTGTCAATTATGATATTATACTGAGTGAAAGAACAAATGCTGACAGTAACCAGAGCTAGACCTGACATTTATTTGCAAAGGGCTTCTGCTATGACCTCCCTTCTACAGTCCTGGTACTTCTAGGGCATTTTGTTGCCATCAGTAAACAATCATGACTGGGCTAGCAGTTTGGTGTAGTGGTTAAGAGAGTGGACTCTAATCTGGGAGAACCGAGCTTGATTCCCCACTCCTCCCCATGCAGCTGCTGGTGTGACCTTGGATCAGTCATAAGTTCTTTCAGAGCTGTTCTCTCAAGGGCAGTTCTCAAGAGAGCTCTCTCAGCCCCACCTACCTCACAGGGGGTCTGTTGTGGGGAGGGGAAGGGAAAGGAGTTCGTAAGCCGCTCTGAGAATCCTTTGGGTAGTGAAGGGCGGGGATAAATCCAATCTCTTCTCTCTCTCTGTCACTAGGAAGCCTCTAAAGTTATTTCTCAGCCTCTCTTCAAATAGCTTTCCTCAACGTTATTCAGACCTCCTCTTGGAAGAAGAAGAAATAACCAGTCAGAAGGGCAGTGTCAAGACTAGGAGTCTAAAGGGAGACCCAGGTTCAAATTCGAGAAGGCTAGAAGCTGGGAGACCCAGATTCAGATCCCCCCTCTGCCATGGAAGCTTGCTGGGTGACCTTGGGCCATTCACTCACCCTCAGCCTAACCTACCTCACAGGGTTGTCATGAGGATAAAACAGAGGAAAGGTGAATGATGTAAGCCACTTGGGGTCCCCCACTGGGGAGAAAAGTGGGGCATAAATGAACAAAAAAACCCAATTTTGGCCCCGGTCACACGGAGAATTTGCAGCACGAAAGGCACGAATCTCGGGCAGATTTTCAGGGCGCGATCACATGGCAACATCTGGGAAGCGTAGCGCCCGTGGCCAACCCGTGGCGTCCAGCCAAAGATACGGAGTTTAAAAGTACCAGGGAAAGTGCACTAGTATCCGGAAAATGCGCCGCATGGGTGGGCATCTGATCGTGGGAACGCTAGTATCCCGTGGCATCTGCCCCCCGTCCACATCCCATCGCAAACCGGGTGTTTTTCGTAAGCACATGCGCACAAACATGAAACTGGAAGCAGTGCTGCTCCACGGAACTGCGCATGTGCACAAACACGAAACGCTTGTGTGATTGCGCCACGCTGCTTTTTTGCCACGCTGCAGCACCGCCGTGTGATCGCCAGCTAACAGCCGAAGCACAGAGACTTGGGGGACCGTGTGATTGGGCTACCACGCATTATTTTGCTCCGGGGCGAACAGCCATGCCTCCCCCCCGCGTTATCTGGCCCGTGTGACCAGGGCCTTTGAGAGATTTAGCCATGAAGGATATTGCTGTCACTCTGCGGCTGCTTCAGCCTAACTAAAACCAGACACTGGGACGCACTCCATCCCCAACAGAGGCAAATTCCAGAGCAGCATCATGTCAGGAGAAGAGCACAGAAGAGAAGGCTACCCCCCCCCAGCATCCTAAACAAAAATGGCTTCTGTTTAGAAAGAAAAAAATGTTTGGGAGGCGGGAGCACTGAGCATCGTGTCTTTATAGGTCCTCATGACCACATCCTACCGTACATCATGGGCTTTAGTTCTGAGTGAGAAGAAGGTAGAAGACATAGAACTACTGGAAGTATGCAATTAGTGGTTGTAATTATACTAGTCTTCCAAGTGAGTACAAAATTACAAAATATACAGTAGCAGCAACATTTTGTGTTCCAGATGATATATAGATGGACGAAATTCCCCGGAGTTGGTGTTCCGTTTCGTGATGACTTCCTCACACATCCTCACAAATGCGAGCCCGCAGTTACACTTTGGTCTGTTATACAACAGGAATGAACACCACAAACATTTAGGATTGATGAAGAATCCATTTGGAATATTTGTGACTGTGTGAGGGCACTTCTTTATGAGTTTTGATGTGTGAGGAAGTCATCACGAAACGGAACACCAAAGGGTGGGGTATAAATCCAATCTCTTTCTTCTCTCTCTCTGTCACTAGGAAACCTCTAAAGTTATTTCTCAGCCTCTCTTCAAATAGCTTTCCTCAACGTTATTCAGACCTTCTCTTGGAAGAAGAAGAAAAAATAACCAGTCAGAAGGGCACTGTCAAGACTAGGAGTGTAAAGGGAAAGTGTTTGAGATGTGATGATGTAGTTTGAAAGTGTTTACAATACACTAGAGTTGATGTTGTGTATAAAAATCAAATATATATAGCTATAAGTACATGTGAATATTGTGTTTATTATTTCAACACGGTGTTTTCTGTGTTTATTTAATTTAAAAATGTTCTGAGCTCACTTTCTTACCTCTGGTCTAAATTCAAAAACAGTGGGCTCTCTATAGCTGAGTCTGATATTCTGGATCTGATCTCTAAAAGTAATCTCGGGATGGCTCTCTGTATATTCCTGTAGTGGAATCTGCCAGTTGAATGTATTGGCATTGGCTGCTTTTTGGTATAATTGTAGGTGTGCTCCCTGGTATCTGATATTGTGAACTGATTTCTCCCTCCCCCCTTCTTTTCTTCACCCCTCCTCCTTTCCTGGTGTTTCTAAATTGTTAATTATGTCCCCACTACAACGGCATTCTTTGATGTACTGGAGAGTGTTTTTTACTGTATTCTGAAAATCTATTAATAAAAGTAATTTGAAAAAAATGAGAGGGGGTTGGGCTAGGGCAGGGGTGTCGAACTCATTTGCTATGAGGGCCGGTTCTGACATAAATGAGACCTTGATGGGCCGGGCCATGTGTGTCATAAAATGTAATGCCAGGTAGCAGAAATATAAACTTCATAAAGGACACAAACACAAAGGTGGGTTGTTTTTTTACTTAAAATAAAAACATGCTTCAAACATTCGCACTCTTGCAATATTTTGTTTATTTAACAGAGTTTGATAACTGACACCTCTTGCTCTCAATTACTGCATCAAAATGTCTGTGCTGTTGCGATCTTGAGTATGCTGTTCAGATGTGTATCTGTAAGCTGCAAACCTACGATGATGCAGCAGCAGCAGAACTGGAAGAAGGAGCAGAAGACAGACAGTTCCACTGTGGGCTTGATAGAAGCCCTCCGGGGGCCTCATCTGGCCCCTGGGCCACATGTTTGACACCCTTGGGCTAGGGCTTCTAGTCTATCCCCAATGGGGTAAGGTGGGAATAATGCTACATAGGATTGCATTGCAAATTTTGAGGGCACAATGGAAATGGTACCTTGTTGTCACTTAGTAATTGTAAGGACTGTGCTGTTATAATCATGCTAGCAGGGGAGGGCAGCGGCAGAGTAGGGCCTGGTCAAGGGTTGCCAATCTCCTGGTGGTGGCTGGAGATCTCCTGGGATAACTTACAAAGAGTTCTCAGCTCTTTCTCTCAACTGTCTCTTTCGGAGTGGTGCTTTTTGTATGACTCCCGTGGCCATTAAACTGATTTCAAACACCTTTGAATGTGTACCGGTCAGAGTGGAGCTCTCAGATGAAAGGAAGTGTTTAGGCTCTTCGGCACTATACATAAAACAGTATATTCTTCAGAGGTTTTCTTATACATGTAAGATGCATCAACTGTCAGAAAGTCAGTTCCGGAAGCAGGGGAAGAACAGTAAGATTTTCTTTTAAAGGCTCCATCTTTCTCTTCCCCTCATTGGTAGAAACTGTGGGAACTGAGCTTTAGATATTCTATTCAGAATGCAGAGACTCTCAAAAGAGTCCCCCCCCCCCGGAAGGGTCATGTGATCACTCAGCAATGTCCAAAAAAACTGCTCTACTCCCAGCGGGTAGTTGTCTTATCAGATTGTGGCTCCTCAGCTAAGATTCAAAACTGTCATCTCTCTGGCATAATAACAGTGTTACCTGTTTATAATTCATTTCCTCACTACCACCATTTTGACAAATACCCCAGAGCTGAAGGACGCAATGTATATATTATCTCCTCAGCAGGCACCCAGAGTTCCATTAGCTGCAGGTGAACGGGAAATAAACATGCTCAAGGAAAGAAAGTGAATATATACACACAGAAAGAGAGAAATATAATACACAGAGAGAGGGAGGAATATTGAAACAACTGGGCTATGCTAGGTGTATTAAGCCCTGGTCTGGATCAGATCACAGAAACCTAAGCAAGGTCAGTTCCCAATGTTCCCTCTAAGCTGTGGAGTCTTGTGAGCAAATATTCTACTTTGTGAGCTACCGGCATTAAAGTTGTGAGTGAGTGATTTGGCTACTGCATCAATTAGTTTGCTCCGGAGCCCTCCTTCCTGAGCTAAGACGAAAATGTGTGAGCTGGAAGGTAAAAAACTGTGAGCTAGCTCACCCTGGATCAGATCACAGAAGCCTAAGCAAGGTCAGTCCTGGTTAGTACTTGAATGGGAGACCACCATGGAACTGCCATGCAGAGGGTAGGCCATGGCGAGCCACCTCTGTTCACCTCTTGCCTTGAAAACCCTACAAGGTGACCATAAGTGGAATGCAGTTTAATGGCAAGGGGGGGGTATTACCTGCTATTTGTGAGCTATCCTTTCGATCTGTGGGGATACAGTGAACCGCCTTTCCGTGCAGTAGGCAATCTAGGCCAAAATCGACCACCAAATTCTGCTTCAGTCGAAGGCATGAGACATTTCTGTAGAGTCCTGTTGGGGGAAGCCATCTGCGGAACGTCAAGTCGATAAGTATTCTGATGAGGCTGGCGAATTTTTCACAAAAGGTCTGCAAATCTGCACGCCCCACTTTTCGTCGGGGAGGGACACAAGCGGACCTAAATTATGGGCTTTAAATTACTTCATCAGCCTCCCTAGGTCCTGGGGTTGGGAAAGATAACATATTCTATTATATTTTGCCATTCACGAGGCAAAATGCTCTCTTAATGACTGCACAAGGAGAAATCCCATTCCCCCCCCCTCAGTGATGACTTCTCATGAATTACCTTCATATGGGTCATATATTCTGAGGGTGGAAAGGGAGTTGCTGAACTCAGAATGTATAATTAAGTCAATTCATTGCCTGTCCAGATGGAGAATTAAAAATATGTGGTATTGCTTTTGTTGGTATCTGTTGCCAGTTCTGACTAAATACTCTGATATCCTGTACAGATAATATTTTCTATGAATCAACAGATGTAACTTCCTCCTCTCGCTACTGTGATCCGGATCCAGTATAGAATGCTTGATCTGAAAATAACAGGGTTGCCAATCTCCAGGTGATGCCTGGTCCCTCCCCAAAGCTGCTCTCCCCGGGCTCCAGGATTTTCCCAACTAGGGTTGGCATAAAGGAAGGCCCCCCCCCAAGGCAGAAGGAATGCCTGTTGGCACCGTTATTCAATTTTCAATTCAATTTATTATATTATGGTCCATGACCAGATCCAGTGGACAAAAACAAACATGATTCAGGTATACAAATATACAAGTTAAAAACAACAGTTAAAATGTAGAACTAGAAAATTTAACAAAAAAACCTAAATAAAATTATATTAAAAAGTGAAAAAAATAGATTATAAAATACATAACATAGCATCCTAGGTGACCATTCTTAAAATTTAAACCAAGGAATCTAAGAAGAGCAAGAGCTGTATAATGGACCTCGCGAAGGAAACCGAGTCAAGGCTCAAAAGGGCAGGTCTGAAATTTCTTGCGCACTTTAAGCGCCTGAGTGCAAAATCTAGCCGTTAGCTTAGTAATAACGTCTGTTTGTAGTTTATCTAAACATCTTATCTGCCCCAGGTCTGTATACAATGGAAAAACGTGTCTCATCTCGAATTTGTTTATAGAGGAGGCAACAGAAAAAGAACATGTCCCATTGTCTCTGGTTTCTCTTGGGCAGGAACGCACAGGAACGGAGTTCCGGCTGGCTCCCGAGTTGGCCACGCCCAGCAGGAACTCATTAGCATAATAGGCCACACCCAACAGCAGGAACTCATTAGCATATTGGGCCACACCCCCAGCAGCACAGCTCATTAGCACATTAGGCCACACCCACATGTTACCAGAAGTGTGGTTATCCAGCCACACCCACCTTTTGCTTGTTATTCTGTTTACCTTGTTTGTGGTCAAAACCCAGGCCTTTTTTTTGTAGCGGGAACTCCTTTGCATGTTAGGCCACACACCCCTGATTGTAGCCAATCCTAATGAGTTTCTGCTGTTGGGCGTGGCCTATGTATTCCAATGAGGTCCTGCTGGGCTTTTTCTAAAAAAAAAAAAAAAAGCCCTGGATTGCACCATTATTTTGATCCTTAATCGCTGCCCATAGGCCAGTGCAAAATATCTCTTGTGAAGTCACATCACACATAATGATGTCAGAATGGCAGCCAGAGAGATCGAAGCCCATATGCCAGGCCAGGCCCGGTGTTCCAGCACAATAATTCAGCCATCAAGAGAAAGGACAGAGATGATGGAGGACGGTCACACTGGGTCATCTTAACTTCCCACAGTTCAGCAATTGGGAATGGGTCCCATGCTGTCCTGTAGAGAGGGTTGCCATCCTTCAGGTGAGGCCTGGAGTTCTCCTGAACTGCAACTGATGTCCAGGTGACAGAGATCAGCTCCCCTGGGGGAAATGGCTGCCTTTAGAGGATGGAATCTATGGCATTGTACCAGGGGCAGACAAACTTGCTCAACGTAAGAACCACATAGAATAGACGTCAAATGTCTGAGAGCCGCGAGACATGAACAAATATCACAAACATGTTTTTTATTTAAAGATATGTAAATTTGCTTTTTATTAACATTACGTGAGACTGCCAAAAATAAAAGCAAAAGGAGTAAAAACAGGTATTGATAATGATATTTATTTGTCCAAAGATATTTTGTTGTTGTTCAGTCGCACAGTCGAGTCCGACTCTTTGCGACCCCATGGACCAGCTCCCGCCAGGCCCTCCTGTCTTCCGCCGTCCTCTGAAGCCCTTCTCATTTGGTGGCCAAAGTATTTGAACTTCAGTTTCATTATCTGGTTTTCCAGGGAACAGTCAGGGTTGATTTCTTTTAGGATTGACTGATTTGTTCTTCTTGCAGTCCAAGGGACTCTCAAGTGTCTTCTCCAGCGCCATAGTTCAAAACAATCTATTCTTCGGCGCACGGCCTTCCTTATAGTCCAACTCTTGCAGCCATACATTACTACTGAGAATACTGTCACTTTGACCATATGGACTTTCGTTTGCAGGGTGATGAATAGTGCAAGTTAAATGGAATGGCTCTGACATACCAAGACAGTTGGAGACACAAAAGTTGGAGACACAAAAGCAAGCCAACGTCTGGACGATAACACTGTAGATAGGAAGCACCTGGTGAGAACAGGGTGCCTGCCTGTTGATGCAACCTGGTAAGATACGAGGTAGGGACAAGAGGTGAAGAACTGAGGCCTGGGTCATCATGACATCACCAGCCCCATAAAGCCAGAGAAGGGAGAGCAAAAAGAGTTCCATTTAAGTCATCTTTGGAGCTCTCCTACTTGAGTAGTCAACTTGCACAGCACTCAGGCATGGCCAGTCTGAATTTTCATTGATGGTCTGGGTATGTTTGTCTAGCCTAGGATGCATAAATGCTTTCAATAACATTTTATTTCATTTTAAAGAGTCTTTGTCTAGGGCTGCCTGTGTGTTCACTGTTGGATTTGAATGTTGTGGTGGTGGACAATGTTCCCTCTAAGCTGTGGAGTCTTGTGTGCAAAACTTCTACTTTGTGAGCAACTGGCATTAAAGCTGTGAGCCAGCGATTTGGCTACTGCATAAATTAGTTTG
>NW_015159823.1:47324-67306 GCF_001447785.1 Gekko japonicus
TACTTTTGCAATACAAGTTTCATGAGTGAATATATGCCCATAAATGTTTAACATGAATACATGGAATCTGTAATCTTTTCTTGGTAGATAATATGTTTCATATTTAGTTGCCATCTCTGGCCTGAGAAATTTGGGTATGGAGCCAGGGGAGGGACCTCCCTGTCCCCCCCTGTCCCCTACTGAGGTCCCTGTCCTCCCCAGACTCCATCCCCAAATCTCTAGGAGTTTCCCAGCCTGGATCTGGCAACCCTACCCCCCCCATCCCCTGCCGGTGGCCAGGGGGGACCTGGCAACCCAGCAGTTCACCCAGGAAACTTTCCTGGGATCTTTACCCATCAAATGATTGGGGGGCAGCACTGGGGTGCTGCACCAGTGTAACTCTGACTTATGCTGGTGTATCTCTGAGTTGTGCCCGTGTAATGGCTGGTTGGCACCCTTAGAGCTCCCCTCCCCTTAGGATTGTAGTGTAGGTGTATATATATTTTACATCATCAAAGCAGTACTTGCAACAGTAGGGAATTATTCTCTGTGAATTAATTAAGCCTTTCCGTATTAGACAGATAACTCAGTGCTAGCCTCCCTGCTTAAGTCCATAGTAAATATACCCATTGACATTCATGTGAGGACAGAAACTCACCATTCTGATGTTTGTTATGCATATATATTAGGTATACAGTACTAATAGTAAATAGTGAGTCCTTGCATATGAACGAAAGAGCAACAGCCAAAGGGTTCTTAGCCCAGGGCTCACAGCCTGTGGCCTCTGTTTGGCAGAACCACCTCAGGATCAATGCTCCCTCTAAGCTGTGGAGCCTTGTGAGCAAAAATTCTACTTTGTGAGCTACTGGGCATTAGAGTTGTGAACAAGGTATTTGGCTACTGCATAAATTAGTTTGCTCTGGAGCCATCCTTCCTAAGCGAAGACAAAAATGTGTGAGCTAATAATAATATACTTTATTGTCATTGTACACAGTACAACGAAATTAAAGGTGCAATCATTTCAGTGATCTACAGCCATACACATATACACTCACACAACCATTCACAACCATCCCATAACTCCCTTAAGGTTCACATTGCAACCTAAACCACCAATGTCACCCAAATTCCAACTTCATACAGCATTTAAAGCAATAATAGCTCTCGAATAAAAACTGTTTTTTAATCTGTTTGTCCTTGTTTTAATTGTCCTGTATCTTCTACCCGAAGGCAGCAGTTCAAACAGGGAGTGTTCAGGGTGTGACAAATCCTGCAGAATGTTCTTTGCTTTTTCCAAGCATCGAGAACTATACAATTCCTCCAGGAACGGGAGAGGGCAGCCAATAATCTTCTGGGCTGTGATGATAACTCTCTGGAGTGCTTTCCTATCCACAGCTGTACAACTGGCAAACCAGGCACAGACGCAGTATGTTAAAATGCTCTCTATTGAGCAACGATAGGACATCAGTATTTTCTCACTCAAGTTATTTTTCTTTAAAAGTCTGAGAAAAAAGAGCCTCTGCTGGGCCTTCTTCACCAGAGCAGTGGTGTTAGCGCTCCAGGTCAAGTTTTGCTCAATAATCACTCCCAAAAACTTAAAGGTAGCCACCCTCTCCACACGTTCTCCACCAATAAACAGTAATCACCATGGCAAAGTTGTCATTCTGGATCGAGAGTCCCCGGGGGGGAGTTGTTTTCGAGCAACAAATCCCCCCCCCAACCCCTCTCTCCTGTTTCTGTGTCAGAGTCTGACAGCATCCCATGACTGACACAAGGGTAAATGCACTGACATCAGTGGGACTGCTCTCATGTAAATCTGTACTTTACCCCCTGCCCCATGTATTCCATGGAAGAGAGGCGAAGGGAAGGAGGTTGAGAGGGGCCAGAGTACTTGGCAGAGAGATTGTGGAGCTGTGAAAACGGAGCTAGAGCTTTGGATATATGCTTATGCGCATGTATTTTGATCAGACAAAAAAAGAATGCCACAATAATCCGAACTAGCAACCATGGGGAAAGCACGCAGTTAAGCCAGTTCAGGGTGGGATGTCTGATCAAAACTTCCCACAGCTGTTTAAACTACCGCAAATAGAGGCACAGCCAGATCGCACCAAGCCTCCAGTGTGACCGCAGCCTTAGGGCAATTTCCCACTTCTTGGAAGTGCCACACTCAGGGTGTGATCAAACAAGCGGTTTGGCCTGACATAGTCACCCCTCCCCTCCGGGTCAAATGGGCACAGTTACACAGCCACATCTGTCAGGGGTTCCCCAAGCCTACTCACCCCGTCGTAGGACAACTTGTTGCTGGGTTAAAAAGGCAACACATCATAAGTGGTGTTTTCAGTTCCTCACACATTATTTGCATGTGGCTGCATGTCTGAACATGGGGGAGCACACATGGAAATTATTGGCAGTCTGAACCTGCAGATCTCTTCCCACTGCTAGGGTGGGGTGGGGTTTTTTTTGGAGTTTTCCCCTGTATTTGCATGAGCACATATGTGCGGACATGAGCGCCTACCTGCATTTTAAAAACTGACCAGGCAGTGCATTCTGTGGCTCAGGCACTACAGTAATGTGGATGCTTGACCATGCAATGTCCGTATGGGTAATCCGCAGCAGGGGGTGTTGTCTGAATGATATGCCCCGCATTGCTTTAAACCCGTACAATTAGAGGTGGCACCGTATTGAGCCAAGTTGCCAGTGTGACCATATACTCAGTCTTAACCTCTCTCTCAGCTAGAGATGTAGTTAGGAACCTATCTTTGTCTCTCCTCTATCCTATCAAGTATATTAATTCCTAAATAAACCTTTATCAACTCTTTCATCAGGCTGCACACCATTGCTGTGTCAGTTCCTCTGCCAACATGATCTAAAGAACATTCCCCCCCCCCCGGGCATGTTGAGAACGTTGAAACAAACCTGATCGAAAGACAAGCTTACTTTGCTCAAACTCCCCTGAACGTTTGTGAGGTTAAGTTCCTGACCAGATGACTCCAAGACTCCTTGACAAGTGTGGTTGGAGTTGTCAATTTCCAGGTGGAGCCAAGAAAAACCAGAAAACAACTGTGAGCTGAATAGCCCACAAAAAATATACAAAGAAAACCTTCAATCGAGTGAAATGCATATATAAACATATAATCCCTCATAGGAAAATACAGAAACCAACAAGATCCACAATAGGAAAATGCAGAGTCCAAAGTAAATATCCAACACTTTTCCTAGGTAATTTTCAGTGTTTCAGACTTCTGGTCCTTCCTCAGGAAGGAAGAACATTGGGAGTCTCATTCCATGTCCTTATAGGCATGTTTTGGTCCTGTTACATAGAAGCAGCCTTTACAGGTGCTGACTAGAGTTTAGGAGACCTTGCCCAATGTTGAAGAAACAGAATAGTATTATCCTAAAATATAATATAATGCGGCGGAGGCAAATCGGGGTTTTGTTTGTCGGCGCGTGTTTCCAGCGTGCGTCAACACGGCGAAAGGAGTACACTTGAGCAATCACACATAGGTATTCCATCGACAGCCCGTAGCAAACCAGCTTTCCCGGGTATTTTTTAACTCCTGATCTTCGGGCGGATGCTACGGGTCGGCGATGGGTGTGCTACGCTTGCCAGATGTGTCTTTGTGATCGCGCCTGTATACTCCGCCCGACATTCATGCCTCTCCCGTGGCAAATCCTCTGTGTGACCAGGGCCACAGTATCCCAAGCGAGACCACACCATATATCTATACAGGGGCATTGCAATACCATCTGTTTTAGTCTCAATCCCTTCCCTAATAATCCCTAGCGCAGAGTTTGCCCTTTTCACCGCTGCAGCACACTGGGTTGACACTTTCATTAAGCTGTCGGACCAGGGCTCTTTTTGTGGAAAAGGCCCAGCAGGAACTCATTAGCATATTGGGCCACACCCCCAACAGCACAGCTCATTAGCACATTAGGCCACACCCCCATGTTACCAGAAGTGTGGTTATCCAGCCATACCCACCTTTTGCTTGTTATTCTGTTTACCTTGTTTGTGGTCAAAACCCAGGACTTTTTTTGTAGCAGGAACTCCTTTGCATGTTAGGCCACACACCCCTAATATAGCCAATCCTAATGAGTTTCTGCTGTTGGGCGTGGCCTATTATGCTAATGAGTTCCTGCTGGGCGTGGCCAACTCTGGAGCCAGCCGGAACTCCGTTCCTGTGCGTTCCTGCCCAAAAATAGCCCTGCTGTCCACTATGACCCCAAGTCATAATCTCAGTTACCTAAAAAAGAGATTGTACAGGGAGGAAGAAATAGCCATTTGATACGTGCATCTTGGTGTTTAGTCATGCCGGCCACATGACCATGGAAACGTCTTCGGACAGCGCTGGCTCTTTGGCTTTGAAACGAAGATGAGCACCGCCAGGGGTCATTTTGTAGAAAAAGACTATGACCCCAAGTCATCATCTCAGTTACCTAAAAAAGAGATTGAACAGGGAGGAAGAAATAGCCATTTCATACGTGCACCTTGGTGTTTAGTCATGCCGGCCACATGACCATGGAAGCGTCTTCGGACAGCGCTGGCTCTTCGGCTTTGAAACGGAGATGAGCACCGCAACCCTAGAGTCGGATTCGACTGGCTTTCGAGCAAGGGAACCTTTACCTTTACCTTACCTGCGAGCAAAACACCAGCATCAAAGCCTTTCTCTACCATTTGGGACTGAGACAGGAGTCGAAGCCATTTGTAAAAGTAGATTTTTAAGCCTGCTTCCTTTGCGGGATTTGCTGCCAGCCATGCAGTAGGACATCTGCCCCGTACATTGCTCACACGGGCGGCTGAGAGTAAGAAATAAGTCGAAACAATGCACAGTTTTGTCATGCATGACCCTGTAGTTTAAAGCAAATTGCTTGTTGATAACTCATCCCCGTTCCGTGTCTACAAATTGCAGAGCTCGAAGAGGGGAGGGAAGTCAAGGTTGCCGAAGGAAAACGGCCTTAATGATCGTCACAAGTGGAAATGCAGTCTGGGAGAGCCTGAGATTGTCTGTCTTGTGTGGGTTGAGCCAGACGACTTGCATATATTTAATGGAGGGGCATGCTTCAGTAGGTTGAAAACAAGGAAGGAAAACAAGCCGATGCCGTCAGTCCAAAGGAAAACTTGAAAACAAGAGAGAAATGAAATCTGTATATAAGGAAGGAGGAGACTGCTCAACAGCCCACGGGCTCTGGTCTCTTTGGCAATTCAAAATACAGTGCAGGTTGACTGGGTGGTGGTGGTGGGGGGAGAAATCAAAGATATACACTTGGATATTATGTCAGTCTGAAGCACATCCGGGGGTCGTTTCGTAGAAAAAGAGCTAGGGGAACTCATTAGCATAACTCATTAGCATATGCCACACCCCCTGACATCACCGGGAGTGTGTCATAAGGCCACACCCCCTGATATCACCGGAAGTGTGTCATAAGGCCACACCCCCTGACATCACCAGAAGTGTGTCATAAGGCCACACCCCCTGATATCACCGGACGTGTGTCATAAGGCCACACACCCCGCCCCCAACGGTCCCGGACGCCGGCGGCGACCTTGCAGCTCCACATGAGGGGCCCGGTGGTGGACCTGCAAGGCCGGCGGGAGTGCAAGGAAGCCCCGCGAAG
The DNA here is from genome assembly GCF_001447785.1 of Gekko japonicus. Classification (NCBI taxonomy): domain Eukaryota; kingdom Metazoa; phylum Chordata; class Lepidosauria; order Squamata; family Gekkonidae; genus Gekko; species Gekko japonicus. The sequence continues at coordinate 52,920 of NW_015159823.1, forward strand.
GCCCTCCCTGGCCCTAGGCAGGCAGGGGTGGGGAGAGGCAGGGAGGAAGCAACTTACCTTCCCTCTTCTCCTGCCTCCTCCTGGCTGAATGAGGGCCGGAAGCGGGGTTGCCGGAAGCGGGGGGTGGGGCTTCGTCATGTGCCCCGCCCCCCCGTACCTCACCCAGGGGAACTGCGATCCCCCGCGATCCCCCCGAAATGACCTCTGAGCACATCCCCTCTTGAGCTGGAATACAGCTCAACTGATGGTTGAAATTAAGAATGGTCATAGGCATTGCTCCCTGTAAGCAGTGGAGTCTTGTGAGCAAAAATTCTACTTTGTGAGCAACTGGCACTAAAGTTGAGAGCAAGCAATTTGGCTACTGCATAAATCAGTTTGCTCTGGAGCCAACCTTCAGAGCCAGTTTGGTGTAGGAGAGCCATTTTGGTGTAGTGGTTACGTGTGCGGACTCTAACCTGGGAGAACTGGGTTTGATTCCCCCACTCCTCCACTTTCACCTGGCTGGATGACCTTGGGCAAGCCATAGTTCTGGCATAGCTGTTCTTGAAAAAGAGCAGTTTCTGTCAAGAGCTCTCTCAGCCCCAGCTTCCTAAAGTAACAGAATGACTTTCAATCTGGAAAAGAAAAAAAGAAGTGCTAATGTAGCATTTTTTAATCCAAGTTTTCCAAAAATGTTCATTTTTTCCTGGAAAAAAAAGGGTTATTTTCCCGAGCTTCAAAATTTCCAGAAATTTTACATCTTTACCCAGGTGTCACATGCTAAGGCCCAATCAGGTGATGCTTGAAGCTTAATGCCCAGTCAGGGTACGAGACTCTTGATTGTTCCCACTCGCTATATTGGACTTGGGCCTGTGACACAAGGGATAAGGCTCTGGGGTCGACCTGGCAGAAGGTCCTGGTTTGTGACCCGCCTGGGCACCTTAAAGTCCCACCATCCAGCTTCTGGCCAAAAGCGGGAACTGAAAGGACACCAGCTGATGAAACCCTACTTCCTCCACCAGGCCAGCGCTGGTCAAGTGGTACTCCTTGACCCCTCAGAAATGCTTTCAGGTCAGCCTGCTTCTGTGGTCTCCACCTCACTCAAAACCATACGTGAGATGGGTCTGACAAAATGCAGAGGGGTCCACCCAGGCTTCTGATGGTGGTCACATTTTGCAGGAAGGTTTCAAACACCCTTGGCCTGTGAAGTGCTTAACAGGAGGATAGAGCAGAGTTGTCAGGTCTGGGTTGGGAAATCCCTGGAGATTTTTGGGGTAGAGACTGGGGAGGGAGGGGTTTGGGGAGAGGAAGCGACCTCAGCAGGTTATAATGCCATTGGGTCAACCTACTGAAGCGGCCATTTTCTCCAGGAGAAAATATCTCTGTCATCTGGAGATCAGTCATAATTCCCTGAGATCTCTGGCTATGACCTGGAGGTTGCCAACCCTAGTAGCAGGTGAAGACTGGATTTATACCCTGCCCTTCACTTGGAGTCTCAGAGCAGCTTACAGTCTCCTTTCCCTTCCCCACAACAGACACTCTGTGAGGTAGGTGGGGCTGAGAGAGCTCTTTCCAGAACTGCTCTTGAGAGGACAGCTCTGAACATAACTTGTGACTGACCCAAAGTCACACCAGCAGCTGCATGTGGAGGCGTGGGAAATCATACCCGGTTTTCCCAGATTAGAGTCCGCGCTCCTAACCACGACACCAAATCTAAGCCCTGGAAACAAGAGCTCTTGTTGAGTGACACGATGGAAACTTCTGGGGACTGGATCTCCAAATCACCAGTTGTCTATCCCAATTGTAGTAAACAGCAGATTACCATAATACCGAAGTTGCTTCTTCCTCTGTTCTAAATAACAGCAAAAGTGAAAAAGAGGGGGAAGCAGTAACTAGCCCAATTCATACCAGCAGCACAGTCACCTCGCTTGCCAGTCAGATTAAACAGAAAAGCTACTTGGATACAGAAAGACCTGCCTGCCACTAATAAAATGGAACGTGTTAATCCAATAATCCTCCCATTTGAAAGGCTAATCCCCCTTAAAACATAAAAAAGAGCGAGAACAGCATGCTCCTCAGTAATACTTGTGTGTTACAAACATCCCTCATTCTTGGTAATAGTTCTTCATTAGTCCAGATCCAAAGTAATGTCAAAGTATGGGGTTAAAACACCACTAATGAATATCCAGGGTAAACTGGCAACCCTGTGTATGCTCGTTCGCTCTCAGATTGTTTTGATCTGAAATGACAGAAAGTGCTGTCAACCACCCAGCAAGCCACAGCAGCCACAATAGAGGGCTATGTTCGGTGCAGCAAGTCAAGATGTGTGCAAGTCCTGGAATCAATGTGTAGAATTATGTCAATATAGTGCTCTAATCCTTTTCTGAATAGTTCTACTTGATGTCCAGGATAAGCAGCTGTCAGCATGAGGCAGGATTGTATGTATTCTACTTTCACACATGCACACGCACACGCACACGCACACAAACATTTTTGTGTACCAAGAAGAACAGAAAATTCTTATCTTATTGTCCTCCTACCAGATAAAGACCATCAGATTACAGAGAAGGTAGCTAAATTTTGCTCAGTAGCAAAATCTGTCTGTGCTTCATTTGTGGAAGTAGTTATATTGTTGTGTTCTGTTACACTATGGCCCTGGTCACACGGCAAAGTTGCCGCGGGAGAGGCACGGATGGTGGGCGGATTATCCGGGCGTGATCACACCCCAACATCTGGGAAGTGGAGTGCACTGGTGGCTTACCGCCGACAATGCGAGTTAAAAAACTAGTACCTCCAAGGTACTAGTAAACGTTTGCCACGGGCTGCCTCCAGACTTCTGTGGTGTGATTGTGCAGCCCACACCATTCCCCTCCGGTCCCTCGTTTACCCGCCGGCACTGAGGGAAAGACCCGTGGTGTGCCACTGGCGCCTCTGATCACGTAATCGCGGATCAAACTGCGTCGGGGCAATTAGCTACGCCTCCCCCCCCCCGCGATATCCGGCCCGTGTGACCGGGGGCCCTGTTATCTTTATATATAGGGTTTTACTATTTGGGAATGTATATGAAATTTTCCTTTTTGACTGTATTGATTTTTATGGGATCAGAATTGATTGTATAATGGAAATATTGTAAACCGTTTGTTGTTCAACTACACTGGTCGGTGACCTTAACAATATCTATCTATCTATCTATCTATCTATCTATCTATCTATCTATCTATCTATCTATCTATCTATCTTCATCACCATCATCATCATCTTCTCCCCCCCCCAAGGCAATCAAAATTTGACACAAAGCATAATTCCATTTGCAATGTATATTATGTAAATAAAACAAGGTTAGGATCATTTCTATCATTTTGCATAATTCTGCCATTGTTACTTTTTGCATAACCTATTCTGGTTTTGTTAAGTAGGAGAAGAAGAGATTGGATTTATACCCCGCCCTTCACTACCCAAAGGTATCTCAGAGCGGCTTACAAACTCCTTTCCCTTCCCCTCCCCACAACAGACATCCTGTGAGGTAGGCAGGGCTCAGAGAGCTCTTGACAGAAACTGCTCTTTTTCAAGAACAGCTCTTATCAGTACTATGGATTGGCCAAAGTCATCCAGCCAGGTGCAAGTGGAGGAGTGGGGAATCAAACCCGGCTCTCCCAGATTAGAGTCCGCGCACTTAACCACTACACCAAACTGGCTCTCAACCCTGGAAAGGAGGCAAGGAACCAACCTTGAGCACCAGAGATTTTGATCACTGGGATAGACAATAGTGCTAGGGAAAGTTGAACACAGCAAGGCAAGAGGGAAACCCAACAAGAGATGGATTGACTCGATCAAGGAAGCCACAAAGGCCCTCCGTTTGAAAGACCTGAAGTGTTCATGATACGACATTTCAGAAGGTCATTAATTCATCAGGCTGCCATCAGTCAGAAGCAATTCAATGGCACTTAACACCCCCCCCCCTTGGCTTTCGAGTTTTCAGTAGGCATTGCCCGTTCTTTTTGAAGTAAAGCTTTGGCAACCGTGACTCCTAGAAATGTTCTCTTGGTTTAGAAACGAAACTGGAGCGTTTTCAGGAAGCTGAATTCTCTTGCCAAGTGTTTCCTTGTGTGGGTTTTCTGTGCTCCAGCATATGGGGAAGCCAGGTAGTGTTAAATGTGTGTTCATGTATACAGATCTGCACGCACATGAATACACAACTCTGAGGCTGCTAATGGTCAGGGAGCAATGAAAGAGTATTGTAAGGTTTTGCCCCTTGCCGTTATTCCTTTTATGTAACCGCTGTCAAGGCACCTCTCTGTAGTGTTCTGAAAAGGCATGTGTTATGCTGCCTCCTCTATTTCCTTAGCATTTCCAACTTATTTTCACTGTCCCTAAAGGCTTTCGTCTTTGACTTCTTAATTGGACCCAAAGAACAGGATGGCTTAGATATGTTTGATAGAATCACAGAACGGTCAGCACGTGGAGGTGGCTCTGAGGTAAAAGTGGATCCTTTAAATAAAACTGTTATTTTCACTTTAACATAACTAGAGTTCATTTAGAAGTATAATGGCTTAATGGTTTCAGTATGGTTCATAAGCATAATGGTTTCCAATAGGTACAGTTCTTCTTTCTCTAATGTTCCTTAAATGGACCTAGCCACAAAGGTTTATATTCCTCACTTGCCACTTTGGCAGATATCTTCCACACAGGATTGTTTTTCTCACTTGCCACTTATGCTAATAATCTCCACACAGACTTCTTTTCCTCATTTGCTACTTAGGCTACTGACTTCCATGTAGATTTATTTCCCTCACTTGCCACTCATGCTAATAATCTCTACACAGATTTTTCTTCATTTGCCACTTAGGCTAATAATCTTCGCATAGACTTCTTTTCCTTGCTTGTCACTTCCCCACTTGTCACTGTTTCAAAACAGACTTTTCTTCACTTGCTACTTAGGTTAATAATCTCCATATAGACTTCTTTTCTTCACTTGTCGCTTAGACTAATAATCTCCACACAAACTTTTCTTCACTTGCCATTTAGGCTAATGATTTCCAGACGGACTTCTCCTCACTTGCCACTTGGGCTAATAATCTCCACAGAGACTTCTTTACTTCACTTGACACTTAGGCTAATAATCTCCAGACAAACTTTTCTTCACTTGCCACCAATGTTCCCTCTAAGCTATGGAGTATTGTTAGCAAAAATTCTGCTTTGTGAGCTACTGGCATTAAAGTTGTGAGCAACCCATTTGGCTACTGCATAAATTAGTTTGCTCTGGAGCCCTCCTTCCCGAGCTAAGACAAAAATGTGTGAGTTAGGCTTGCCAAGTCCCCCCGGTGGGTGGGTAAACCCCCGCCCGAGAGGCTCGTTACCCGACGCCAGCAAATCAGACCCCAGGGGGAACTCCACCCCCTTTTGGCACATGCCCCCAGCATGATGATGTCACCCGGAGGTGACATCATCACACTGGCCTCGTTGGGGGTGGGACGCTCTATGATTTGAGGGAAAACTCTATCGTTTTCCCTCGAATCCTCGTGGCCCCGCCCCCAATGTGCCGACGCGATGACGTCAACTGGGAAGCAGCAACCCTACTGGTAGGGAAGAGTGCCATTCCTCCTTTGCATAGGAATTACAGACAACAGAGGCTTCATTGGTGACCTCCCTACTAAATACAACTGGCTGCCAGTTTAAAAGTTCTTGTCTTTGTGCTGCATAAAGTTTTATAGCGGCATTATATTGGCTATATTTTAAGAACATAAGAAGAGCCTTGCTGTATCAGACCAGTGTCCAGCATCCTGTCTCACACAGTATTACTGCCAAACAGTTCCTCTTCATGGCCAACAACAGGACATAGAGGCCGAGGCCTTCCCCTAATAAGAACATCAGAAGAGCCCTGCTGGATCAGACCAGTGGTCCGTCTAGTCCAGCATCCTGTCTCACATAGTGGCCGACCAGTTCCTCTGGAGGGCCAACTACAGGGCATAGAGGCCGAGGCCTTCCCCTAATAAGAACATCAGAAGAGCCCTGCTGGATCAGACCAGTGGTCCGTCTAGTCCAGCATCCTGTCTCACATAGTGGCCGACCAGTTCCTCTGGAGGGCCAACAACAGGGCAGAGAGGCAGAGGCCTTCCCCCGATGCTGCCTCCTGGCTATGGGATCCAGAGGCTTAGTGAGTCTGAATGTGGAGGTTCCCCCCTCAGTCACCATGGCTAGTAGCCATTGATAGACTTTCAAAGTTGGCTATTCCTGTGGCCATCACTATATCCTCTGGCAGCAAATTCCACGTTTGTATCACTCTCTGTGAAAAGTAATATTTCCTTTTGTCCACCCTGAATATTAGCAAAAAGCGGGTGTTGGAATGGGCAGAAACTCCATAGACTAGAATGGTGATGAGCACCTGAAGATTCTTTTCTTCTCTTTAGCATCACCTCTAAAAAAAAATCTATGCAATCATTATGTGCTAAAAGACTACAGCCCAGTAATGTGAATTAATCATGGACATTTCATACCTCTGAGTCATTCATTTTGCCGACATCCTGAGCGGCAATGCGTGGCAGTACTTGCTCTGTATTAGCTGTCAGCTGTGATTGGGAAGTCCTTTTATTTACAGGTTACTGCAAAATGAATTTGTTTGCTCTTTACGTTCCCTGGGCAGACTCGAAAGTTAATTATAAGGGGGGGGGGAGCAAGGCGCTAAGGCGAGTGAAACAATAATTCAATGTATGTTGAACAAGGGAAGGCGGCTTGACAAATGCCAGTTATCCCGCAAACTACAACACGTTAGCATAACAAGCATTGCAAAAACCCAAGCGGCATCTGCCAGGGCATATAAATCATGTTTATACTGGGAGATAATGCAGGGAATGAGTCGAAGTAAGGCAATTCAGATCAGGGGCGTTGCAGCACAGATGGTATATCCCAGTTCCTAACGGGGACCTAGGCTGCTCTGATACTTGAGTCGACATAGGTGCTGCTCTGAGGTTTACCACAGAGGATGTGTACCCAAGAAGCAGGGCTTTTTTTGTGGAAAAAGCCCAGCAGGAACTCATGAGCATAATAGGCCACACCCAACAGCAGAAATTCATTTGCTTATTAGGACACACCCCTGACAGCACAGCTCATTAGCACATTAGGCCACACCCCCATGTTACCAGAAGTGTGGTCATCCAGCCCACCCACCTTTTGCTTCTTATTCTGTTGACCTTGTTTGTTGTCAAAACCCAGGGCTTTTTTGTAGCAGGATCTCCTTTGCATGTTAGGCCACACACCCCTAATGTAGCCAATCCTAATGAGTTCCTGCTGTTGGGTGTGGCCTATTATGCTAATGAGTTCCTGCTGGGTGTGGCCAACTCGGGAGCCAGCCGGAACTCCGTTCCTGTGCGTTCCTGCCCAAAAATAGCCCTGCCAAGAAGGAGCCGCTTCCACATGCAGCTCTCTGACTAGCCACTCAGGTTTGCAAAACTTTATTTTCTTTATTTTTTAATCATACAACTTTACAAAGGAATTGTGCTAATGAATGTCAAGAGCTGCGGTGGGGGAGTCTGGTAGGGTTGCCGGTGAAGTGCTTGGCAACCAGTGAGAGATAGGGCTGCCAAATGCAGCCGGGGGGCGGGGAATCTCCCGTTTCGGAGCCCCGATTCCCGGCGCGCCGGAATCGGGGCCCGGGGAAAACCCCACCCCCACGTGCGCGTCACCCGGAAGTGACGTCGCACGCTGGGGGCGGAGCCACGCCATTTGAGGGGAAAACAAAGAGTTTTCCCCTCAAACGGCGTGGCCCCGCCCAGCGTGTGACATCACTTCTGGTGACGTCCTGGCGGCCGGCGCGCGGTGTGCGCCGTCTCCCGGAGCGGAGAGAAGATCCCCCGACGCCAGGCATTTTTGATTTGGCAACCCTAGAACCAGTTCACACACTAGTGAGAGAGTTGTGGAGGGGCAACATCCCAGGAGAAAAAGGAACAAGCAAAATAAGGCCTTGTCTACTTATAGAAAATTCTTATTATAGAGTTTCTGGTGATTCCTAGAGCTACACAGAAGGGCAAAGGGTAGCTCTAGGAATCTCCAGAAACTCTATGGTCAGAAGTTCCTGTAAGTAGACAAGGCCTCGTTTTGCTTTTTCGTTTTTCTCCCTGGCTGCAGGATGATCACCCCCCTCACACCGTTTGGCCACAGTTTCCACCCACCAAATAAGTTAGCGTCGGCAGGTAAAGATCACAATTACATGAAGCTCTCCTGCCATAAGCGGGAAATGGGAACCCTAGACTCTAGTCACCAGCTCAAGTCATGCGTGACTACTCACACACAGCCGTTGGGATCACCAGATGAAGATGCGCATCCTCTTCCCCTCTCCTGATTCACATAAAAAAAACATTTTATGGAGCCCGGTGAGCATAGTGGGGAAGTTTAGGGTGATCAAAAGTTGTCCATGTCCCCTAAGGCTCAGATGGCAAGATTCAAGGGATCAGAGCTCACAGTCTAAGAGGTGGTTCCTCATAATTCTAAGGATAACGCCTGACAGGATAGGGAAAAGATATGCCAGAATGGAATTCTTCTCCCCAAAACACTCAACCGCAACATACAAGGAGAACATTTTGGTAAGAATATTCTTACTTTCAGCCTTGTCCCTAATTAACCCACCAGATTCTAGACAAAGGTTTACCCTTTCACGCTCTGGAATGCATAAACTGGGCATTAGAGAGGACGTGGTGAGAAAAATGGTTCATTATTGGATTATACTGAAGGTACCACTTTGGTGGGAAGGTAACAGCATTCCGTGCGCCTTGGTGTTTAGTCATGCCGGCCACATGACCACGGAAAGGTCTTCGGACAGCGCTGGCTCTTCAGCTTGGAAACAGAGATGAGCACCGCAACCCTAGAGTCGGATTCGACTGGCTTTCGAGCAAGGGAACCTTTACCTTTTATTGGATTATAAGAAGGGAGAGCAAGAGAGGAGAAGGTGATTTTCAGAGTTTCTCATGTTACACGCTTAATTAATAACCGCCATTCCACATCCTGAGGTGCTCGTAATGTTAAATGGCTTTACTTCTGAAATGTTTATCCTGATGAAATATCCGTCATCTACAAATCATCTCCTGTCAGTCCTGGGACTGAGACTTGAGAGTTAACACAAAAATCCTGTTCGGCTTCGGTCACTCTGTGGTGTAGTGGTTAGTGTATCTGGATTAGGGTCAGGGTGACGCAGATCCGATTCCCCACTCTGCCACGGACACTGGTTGGGTGACCTTGGGCCAGTCACACACTCTCAGCCTAACATACCTCACAAGGTTATTGTTGCAAGGATAAAAGGGAGAAAAGGAGGATCACATAAAACATTTTGGGTCCCCATTGGGGAGAGATGCAGGGTGTAAATAAAAACCATCCAAAAAAACCCCATCAAAACACCATAGAGTTTTCCCTTGTATGGCCGTGGCCCCGCCCCCAGTATGCCCGGCATCATAACATCACTTCCCTGTGACATGCACGCTGGGGCGGGGTTCCCCCCGGGGCCTGATTCCCCGGCGTCGGGGAACGGGCCTCTGGGGCGGGGTTTTTTCCGCCCCCCGGGGGGACTTGGCAGCCCTACGTAAAACTAAATCAACTTCTGGGGAATATTTTTCAGTGATGCTGAAAAAATGCCTGCCTTTCTGGTTATTTTCGAACGTGCTTTTCAAAACATTGCCTTCGCTTTACCTTGGCAACATCAACACATAGCCAAAGCTGATTGTGTAGCAAATCATCAGCCCTTCCAGGGCTTGATCCTTGATAGACTGGGTTCATCCATGTGACTCATCCAGGAAGAAGGAAGAAGCGGCGGCCATGACACCAACACATAGGCAAAGGTGATTGGCTGTGTAGCATATCATCAAGCCCTTTCAGTGCATGATCCCTGATAGGCTGAGCTCAACCATGTGACTAATCCAGGAAGGAGATAGGAGAAGCAGCCAGGGCTGTGGGGCAACATTGCCAATGCAGCAGCTGCCAGAGAAAACAGTAGGGTTCGAAATGTTCAGATGTTCACATCAGGAGGCAGCATCAGGGGAAGGCCTCAGCCTCTATGCCCTGTTGTTCGCTGTACAGAGGAACTAGTTGGCCACTGTGTGAGACAGGATGCTGGACTAGATGGCCTGATCCAACAGGGCTCTTCTTGCCATCTAAATATTTTTCGGGAAGACTGTTTAATATTGAAGCATCTCAACGGGCAAAAATCCTATGCAGCTCTGTCTAGAAACTTCAGAAGATCTAACACCTTCTTACGTTCCCCGTAGGGGAAGCAACTTCATTCAGAGTCTTAGCAGCCCAAAGCAAAATACTCTCTTGCACCAACACACACACACACACACAAATTGCTGATGATGTGAAGCTGTAACTGTCAGGCCTTGCCAGATGTGATCCTGCTCCCTGCACCACAATTCCCAAATCAGCACTCGTGATTAATCAAATCTTATAACAAGCTGCCTGCAACAGCATTCTGCACCCGTGATTAATTAGCCAGACCCTTCTAAAGGGAGCAAAGTCACTTATTCACAAAGTGAAGCTGAAGTCTCAAGGCTAGACTATTACAAACTCTCAGCGTAGGGGGATGCCGCATTTGGTTGCTACTGCCTGGCCCCAACCGAAGACGCATGTTGGGCAAATTAAACATGACTCTTGCGCTGCGCCATCAGACGTACTGTGGGGAGACAACAAAACATCAGAGAGGCTATTACCATGACGCCGCTGGTTCTCAGTGGCATTTCTTCCAGCTGCCTGGTGCGCAAAAGCCGGGACTCGCGAAGTCAATTTCCACTCTATTAGTCCAAATTTCTGAAGATAAGTTTCAGAGGGATGCTGGGTTGGTCTGCAGCAGGGGTCGTTTCGTAGAAGCTGTGTTAGTCTGCAGTAGAATAACCACATTCAAGTCTCGTGGCGCCGTAGAGACCAATGAGATTTTCAGGGCATCAACTTTTGAGAGTCGGAGCGCCTTTCGCTGTCCGTTCTGACGAAGGGAGCTTCGAGTCTCGAAAGTTTATAACCCGAAAATTTCGTCGGTCTCTAAGCTGAGGCTGGACTTGCATCTAACTGGTCTGAACTCCTGTTTGACTTGAATGGCAGGTTGTCCTGAACTACATAATGGGGGAGAGCTCATTATGAGAACCGGCTGGACGGGGTTTCTGTTCAGACCTAAGCCACCACCAGTGTTCCCTCTAGGCTGAGTTGGTGTGAACTCGCTCACAGTTTTTTAGCCTCCAGCTCACAGATTCTTGCCTTAGCTCAGGAAGGATGGCCTCAAAGCAAACTAATTTATGCAGAGACCTAATGGCTCACTCACAACTTTAATGCCCGTAGCTCACAAAGTAGGATTTTTGCTCACAAGGCTCCACAGCTTAGAGGGAGCATTGCCCACCACTCAAAAGCCACAAGGTAGGTCTCCGACTATTTGAGTGTCGTGGAAGTCTTGTTATCTAATTTACATTCTTTCCCAGCTGTTGTCACTGAAGACTGATTCATATGTGATAGAAAATGGGTCTGTCTGGGTCAAGTGGTTAAGACGCTGGACTGCAGGCTGTGGAAGGTCAGTAGTTCAGCAGTTGGAGACCCGGGTGTGCCGCATGACGGAGTGAGCTCCCGTCTCTAGTTCCAGCTCCTGCCAACGTAGCAGTTCGAAAGGAAGAAATTGCAAGTAGATCAATAGGTACCACTTCAGTGGGAAGGTAACAGCATTCCGTGCACCTTGGCGTTTAGTCGTGCCGGCCACATGACCACGGAAACATCTTCGGACAGCACTGGCTCTTTGGCTTTGGAACGGAGATGAGCACCGCAACCCTAGTGTCGGATTCGACTGGCTTTCGAGCAAGGGAACCTTTACCTTTACCTTTAGCCATAGAAAAGAGCAAGAGTCCAATAACACCTTAAAGACTAGCAAAATTTCTGGCAGGGGAGGAGCACGAAAGCTCCTGCCCCACCACAAATTTTGCTAGTCAATCAATCAATCAATCAATCAATCAGAACCTTTATTGGCATATCGACAGAACACACAGCAGGGAGACAAAGATACGTCCTTTACCCTTGCAACTGAAACAATCTTCTCCTCTTAGTAGCACAACAGAGACATTTAGCTACAGATTCTATGATCTCGGGATTATGGGAAGATAATAGCGAAATGACCTTATGGTCATCAGATTGCCCTACTTGGCTCTGATAAAGAGGTTCTAGAAAAACAGCATGGATATCACAGTGAAAGGAACAATACAGGAGAACAGGTTTGAAACTCTCAATCTCTCCCAAGCCACAGGCACAAAACCTAGAAGAGTATGGGATTTTTTTGAACAATACAGCAGAGGGGAGAACATTAAAATGAGCTAACATGAATGCTCCTCGCAGATCAGGGGGTTATAATTTTGTTAGTCTTTAAGTTGCTACTGGAGTCTTGCGCTTTCTACTACTTAGAGATGCACAAGGTTTTCGGAGTATAAGCGTTCTAGAGTCAAAGCTCAAAGTACCTAGTGAAGGAAGCTTTGTCTTTCAAAAGCTTATAACCCCCAAATCTTGCTGGACTCCAATCTAGGACTCAGATCTAGGTCTGTCCTGAGAATGGGACTCAAACCCTGAATTTCACATCAGACCTTGAGATCCGACAGCATTCTCCCTTATCAGTGAAACTGCAGGTGCAGAATATCATTGCCCAAAAGAACAGCTCTTTTCTGCATGTTTTTAGAAAATGTATTTGGCATTTCCCCCCCTCCTGCTTTCCAATCCACACGACACCAACTCCAGATGATCAGCAATGTCTGCTGAAGAAAGGGCTCAGAAACAAAACAGCAGGATAGCGGAGAATAAGGACAGAAATTCACTGGCAGTGTCCTTTGGTGTACAGGTAGGAAATTCTCTCCTAACTAGTCATCCAACTAGCTTCCCCAACTGCTGTCATCTCCTCACTGGAATGACCACCTAGAGGGAACATCTTGACTCCCCGTTATAATCAAACAGGCAATACAACACACACACACGTGCGCACACACACACAAAACTAATGAGCTTGGAATGCCAAATCCTGTACCGTCCTGCCCACCTGAAAGGGAAACCAAAGGTCTGTGAAATGTCTGGATTCCACTTTCCAACCCACATGCCTCCGGATAGTTGCCAAGCAACTAAAAAAAAAAAAGCGTTACCATGCATTTAAATTAGGAATGAAATCACGCTCATTAAAAAAACTCTGCAAATGTGAAAATGGCTCTCTTCCAAAATACATGTCGCCCCCCCCCACACAAACAGCTTTCCTGGGGTTTGTGAAAGCCACATAACAAGCTTGTTGCTAGGTGAGTCATGGCTTGAGGTGACAAGCACAAATACTTTTGATGAGGTATACAGTATGCCAGAGTAGTCTGCTCTTGTCTGAGTAGCCTCCCCGTTGCCTTGGTAAATGCTAATTTTAAAATAATATGGAGAAAAGGCAACAACAGAGAATGAGAGAGAGAGAGAGAGAGAGAGAGCATGAAATCCCAGAAAATTCTCAAAGGCAATTTTCAGGGTTATGCTCCGGCCTGTGAAAAGTTAAAGTATGCTCTTTGATGGATTCCTCAGAACTCGGCCTGGCTATGCATAGAACATGCATTTGTCCTTCATCAGGTCGCAATTGACGAACCCTGGCCTTGACTGAGATGTTTTGGAGCTCTGCTTTGAGATTTTTGCCTCTTTGGGTACCCCCCCCCACATTGCTGGTGGTAGAAGAAGAAAAAGAAGAGATTGGATTTATACCCCACCCTTCACTTGGAGTCTCAGAGCGGCTTACAATCTCCTTTCCCTTCCCCTCCCTACAACAGACACCCTGTGAGCAATGTTCCCTCTAAGCTGTGGAGTCCTGTGAGCAAAAATTCTACTTTGCGAGCTACTGGCATGAAAACTGTGAGCGAGCGATTTGGCCATGGCAGAAATTAGTTTGCTCTGAAGCCATCCTTCCTGAGCGAAGACAAAAATGTGTGAGCCGGAGGCTAAAAAACTGTGAGCTAGCTTGCATTAACTCAGCTTAGAGGGAACACTGCCTGTGAGGTGGGTGGGGCTGAGAGAACTCTGACACAAACTGCTCTTTCAGGAACAGCTGTGTCAGAGCTTGTGACTGACCCAAGGTCACATCAGCAGGTGCAAGTGGAGGAGTGGGGAATCAAACCCGGTGCTCCCAGATTAGAGTCCACACACTTAACCACTACACCAAACCCTACCAAATTTTGGGGGCGATTCTGCATCTAGCATAGGGTTGCCAAGTGTCTTACTTGGTGCTGTGAGGGAGAGTTGGTCCCAGGCCAGGACATTCGCCATGATGACGTTGCCTGGAAGTGACGTCATCACACTGGGGACGTTGCCAGGTGACGCTCTAGCAATCAGCCTGAAAACTCTATGGTATCATAGAGTTTTCAGGCTGGTTGCTAGAGCGTCGGCCGCTGACGTGCCCA